>NC_089274.1:22659682-22752980 GCF_963678975.1 Dysidea avara
TCCTTGGAAATCCAATTAGATTTTGTACCACACTTTTCATTTTCGTGGCTAATTATACCTAAAAGGTAGCTTTGAAGTGATAAAACCGCGTGAAATGAAATTCTGCTCTGTCCGATTACAGAGGTCGCGACACACCCGAATATTAATGGTTGTAGCTCCGCTTACGAGTGGAGGAATGAAACAAACTATGGCTGCTTAGAAAGTACATGTATTCCCCTAACAGTCAGTGGTGGTTGTGAGGAATTTCATCTTTTAGTGGAGGATTGCTGGGCGGTGTCCGATAAAAGAGGTAAACTTCTGATATTAGAGGTTTTCGGACAGTCACTTTAATCGGCTGTAGCAAAGCAACCACAAAAGCTGTCCAGCCCAAATTTTGGTACATTGCTAGGCTAAGTGTGAAGGTCAGTCGTGGAAAAATTCAGAAGATTCGGCCTGGTAGTTTCTGAGAAAAAGTGTCCGATTATAGATGGTGTCCGACAATAGATCGCTTACTCTACGAGGCTCTGGCAAGGGGGTGTCACGTAGGCCCACGCTGTAGGTAGATCTGCGACCGCGGTCAAAGTCTTGACCAATTTTCACCTTGACCTTTGACTTGCAGCATTTATCATCGTGACTTGAGCGTTTCTTGTTGAACTTTTGACCTCCACTTATTTCTCTATTTTCCTATACGTACCTGCACTTGTAACCTAGTATGATACTTTCTTAGTACGTGCTACCAGCAGCTGGGAGAAAAAAATCATTATAATTACGGCGAAATGCCTGTTGGACCAATAAAACATCTTCTTGGAGATCCTTACTTCTTGTGAGTTACGTATAATTCCGTAAACTTGATAGTAGCTACGTATAGTTTTCGATTGTGGGTTTCAAATCTTCCGTATCGTCTTATGATTATTATGATTAGATACTGGAAAGACAGCACTCAGTGCTGGTTACATCCAGGAGGGGGGGGGACCCTCAAAACAAAAAGGGGGTTAATTACAACAAATCTAGTCCAAAAATACAATTATTAAACTGTTCTAGTGACTCTGTATCGATGATGTGATTAGGGAGGTTATTCCATTGCTTGATAGTTCTTGGAAAGTAACTCTGTTGGTAAGCAAGTGTTCTAGTTGGAGGAATTATATATCTGTATTGGTGATGCAATCTAGTTGGATATGAAGTAGGCTTGAAATACTCAGGGAGCTGGATAGATGGCAAAGCGTGATGTAATACTCTATATAGTAAGTTCAAACGATCAATACATCTTCTGCTCTGTAGGCTCTTCCAATGCAGTTGATCCAACAGGTAAGTGACACTACTCATTGGATTGTAATCCGATGCTACCCATCTTGCAGCACGACGTTGTACCTTCTCTAAAGTATTGATTAAGTATAGCTGGTGAGGGTCCCAGACACAACTAGCATATTCCAGCAGAGGACGTATTGATGTTAAATAGGCTGTTATCTTAACTTCTTTGGAGCATTTACTTATATTACGTTTAAGAAAGTTGAGACTTTTAGTTGCTTTGCCGCAAAGATGATCGATGTGGTGGGACCAAGACATTGATTGGTGGAATATGACCCCTAGATATGGATGCTGACTCTTCAGTTCCAGAGCTTTATTGTCAATGCTGTAGGTGGGTCTTGACCCTAGACCCACTGTAAGAGCTATTTTGTGGCCTTGATCGTTGACTTAGAGTTTGACCGCGGTCGCAGATCGACCTACAGTAAGAGCCTGAGTGACACCCCCTTGCTCTGGCCTAGTCTGGCGCGGCCGCCCCTTCGCAAACCTGTTTGCGAAGGGGCGGCCGCGCCAGACTAGCTCTGGCTTACATGCACAAGCATAGTATATAATCCCAGGAAGCTACTATGGCATGGGAGATTCCTGTCTAAAAATACGACGGTAGTTATATAGCCATTTACAATGACTTAACTATATACACGAACTTCCCCGGGAAATTTGCTGGGAGAATAGCGTGATGCATTCAGTGCCGTCAGGTTTCATGCCGGTGTCACAGTGATATATGTTTCCCCGGGTAACGTGTTTCCCGCACACATATCCCTAGGGATTCGTGTTTCCCCGCACATATATCACCAGGGATCCGTGTTTCCCACTAAGATATAGCCATCGTGCAGTAACTCCAAGGTCCTATGGCTAGTTGCAAACAGCACGCGATCCAACCATTCAGTAGATATTATTGATATCTAGCTAATAGACACGGCACCCATGCGTATTGCATGCAGGTGTATATAGCTATAGTTAGCTAACTAGCTATATAGCTACTATATAAGCTAATACAATAATTATACTATAGCTAGCTATACTAATAATGATAACTATATAGTCATTTAAAATAAACTTTGTTGATCTTCTCTGGACCTGCTCAATAAGTGTGATGTCCTTAACAGGGGCAGATCTAGGATTTATAAAAGGGGGGCTAACTCAAGGTACTAATCTCTTGGGTAGCGAACATGCTGGAACTAGGGGGGTCTGGGGGCATGCCCCCCAGGAAATATTGAAAAATAGATGCTGAAATACTGCAATTTGGAGACATTCCCACATAAAATTCATAATATTTTCTGCCTGTAGATTATATATACTGCCTTTAGATTATAGGTATGGCTCTCTGAAGCATTTTGCTAATGGAAAAGTTTGGGTAGGTACAGACAACCAAGTACATGATGCACCCCTCTCACAATTGCACAACACTGAATAGGTGCATGTTAGAATAATAATGTTGAAAGTGGAAAATTTGAACAATGCAAGATTGAATCTGGGAGCATTTTCAATGGAAATTGTGTACCTGAATTAAGTATTGCCATACATATTAACTATACAAGTGGATGAATGAAGCCCTTTAAACAAGCCAATGCACTTCGTTGTATGTATAGGTGCAGGAAGATTTGGAAAAATTTCATAACAGAACCAACTATATGCTTCCAGTGAATGTTCTATTAGAGTAATTAGCTGACTGCTCTATTAGAGTATCTCGATCTTGTGCACCTCCAGGTTATGATTATGATTATGATTAGATACTGGAAAGACAGCACTCAGTGCTGGTTACATCCAGGAGGGGGGGGGGACCCTCAAAACAAAAAGGGGGTTAATTACAACAAATCTAGTCCAAAAATACAATTATTAAACTGTTCCTTGTTGCATAAACTTTAGCATATAAATCCACTGACAATACCTTGGAAAGATGTTTATAAGGTGGTTTTATGAGTATTTAGTGATTATATAATTATGCTAAGACAAAATTTCATTATAATTTTCAGCATCATATTGATCAAGTAAAGCCTATAAATATGAAGGGGGGCTTCAGCCCCCATAAAGTCCCCCCCTGGATCCGCCCCTGCTTGATATGGTTAGGTTTCCAAATCACTGAACAGTATATAACTTGCGATCTCACTAAGGAAATATACAAAGTTCTCTTGGCTGTCACTGTTTGATGCTTGCTAAAGCTGCGATGGAGCAGTCCTAACATTCTGTAGGTCTTAGGGATTTTGTTTTTGTAGTGTTGATCCCAAGATAGGTCTGATGATAGTATAATACCAAGATTTTTATGTGAACTATTTGTTAAAACCTGTGTGTCAGCTATTTTGTAATTAGTGATGACTTTTGCATTAATATAGGTGGACACTCTTTTTTGGATTAAAGAACATATTATATCTCATACTCCACAATTGTGACAAAGTTGCTGAGTCTAAATCATTTTGAAATAGTGAAATATCTCCAGGACTACAAACAGTATTATAAATCTTGGTGTCGTCAATGAATAGTAAAGTTTTACTGATGGTAACACAAGATGGTAAATCATTCATGTAAATAATGAAGAGTAGGGGTCCCAAAATACTCCCTTGGGGAACCCCAGATAGAACCGGCAAGGGGGTAGATAATGACTGACTGCATGCCAAAGCTGTAGCTACATTGATTAGTTATACATAGCTGCAATCACATGATTTACTCTATATAGCTAGAGATAATATTTTATTGTATACATGTACTTGTAGCTACTGTTTTATTAAACTGATGCTATAGCTACATAGCTAAATCACAGCACAGTTTAGCAGTTATATATATAGTTGAATGCCAGTGAATGGCTTGATTTCCTCCATCAACATGCATAATTATAGTATTAGTTGTGTAGGTATATGGCTAGCTATGATTATTAAAAGTGCATGCGCGCCTATGCTAACACTACGTACGTTGCACATGACTTTATAAAGGGGAAACATATTGTAGGATTGACACGAGGCATATCATTAAATCACGTGACAGTACATACAATATGGACATGTGTACAACTGTGTGTGCATCTATGATTATCATTGTTCATGTTCTAATTACATAGTTCCTACACCTCCCCCCAAGCATTTGTGAGGGGCACGATGCTGACGATAATTAAGGCCAGTTTGGATCTTCTATAAGTCTTTTGGGTGCCTGGTGGGTGCGAGTTGAATGTCGTGGACTTGAACAGACTTCTGCTGAGGTACTTTGTTGTGGAAAAGTTTGCTGTGGTTGTTCAGGGGATGCTGGTGTTGTTGATGGGAGCAAGGATGTTGCGGTTCTGCGTCGTAGGAACCGGCAGTTTCTTGTCAGGATTCTGCCATTTTGAGTCTTGATAAAATAGCGGCGGTGAGGACCAATGTCAACAACAGTTCCGTAAATGTCCCACATTTTCGTTTGTGGATGTTGCAGTGCAACGCGTGAGCCTATTCCAATGTCTGGTAGTGTGTGGGCATGGAGATTGTAATATGCTTGTGTTTGCTCCAATGAATTTATAGCCTGTGTTTCTGCTTCTGTGACTGCTTTTTGCCAACATGGTAGAAAAGAGCGGTGGTGAGCTGGGAGTGAGTCTTGCACTGGTGTACCAAATAGTTTTTGAGCAGGTGATAATCCATCCTTGCGAGATGGGGTGTTTCGGTACTGTAAGAGTGCACGGCAAAGAGCATCTTCATTGAGAGAACGTTTGTTCCAGGAAGTGGCAATGAGTTTTTTCATAGATTTTACCATGGCTTCGACTTTGCCGTTGCTTTGTGGGTAATATGGTGATGACACTTTATGGATAAAGCCCCACTGTCTGGAGAAGTCGTGAAAGCATTTTGAAGTGAATTGTGGCCCGCCATCTGACCACAGTATATCTGGCACGGCAGTGCGACAAAAGCATTCTCAGTACTCTAACAAGGTGGGAGCTGGTAGTGTTGTGGCCCATTGGGATTATGTCAGGCCAATCTGTAAAGCAATCAGCAACGATGAGGTAGTCCTGACCACCATAGCAACAAAAGTCTGCACAGATCTCTTGGAATGGTCTACTTGGCTTGTCTTTGCACACAAGAGGTTCTCGAGGATTGGAGGGAAGGAGATCTTGACACTTTTTACATGAAGTGAGCATGTTGTCAATGTCATTGTCCATTCCTGGCCAATAAACCGTAAGGCGCGCCCGTTGTTTAGTGCGTACAGTGCCCTGGTGTGATTCATGAAGATGTGACAGTGTGGTGTGACGCATAGAGGGTGGTATCAGTAGACGGCATCCGTAAACTATCAAATTGTCATCAATGGAAAGGTGCTCACGTGCATTCCAGTAGGGTCTACATGACTGTGGAAGCTGGCCGCGGTGATCTGGGAAGCCGTTGAGTATTATATTGTACAGCTGTTGGTATTCTGGATCCTGAGAAGCATGGTAGCGGACGTCTTGCAATTTCAAGCTTTCGTGGGTGTCAGTGGTGATAGCTCTCAACTCTGTAATAGATAAGGCTGGTTCATTAGGCAAGTCATGCTCTGCAAGGGCATCACTATTGTGAGGATTAGATACAGGATTGCGGGATAGAGCATCAGGGCCATCATTAACACTTCCCTTAATCCACTTTGCCGTAAAGTTATAAGACATCAGGCGAGACTTCAATCGTTGAAGGCGTGGGTTCTCAATTTCATCTAAGCGGCGGCTGTTGAGAATAGGGACTAGAGGGTTGTGATCAGTCAAGAGGCAAAAATGCTGGAGGCCGGAAAGAAATAGTTTGCACTTTTGGATGGCCAATGCGACAGCTAGCATCTCCAGTTCAATAACAGCATATCTAGATTCTGTGTCGGTGAGGAACCGGGACCCAGCCTGGATGAGGGTCCACTTGTCATTGGATTGCTGTTGGAGGATGAATCCAAGACCCTGTCTACTGGCATCAGTGCTGAGACGGGTGGGATGATTGAGATTGAAGAATGACAAAACCGGTGGCTTGGTGAGTGACGCCTTGGCTTTTGCGAAGGCTTCATCATGATCGCTAGACCAGAGAAAATCGTTTTTAGTACTCAAAAGTGGTCTTAGTGGTGTCAGGAGTGTGGCTATGGCGTCAGTGCTTGAGGACAATTGGTTTACTAAGCCAAAAAAGGAGCGAAGGTCAGTTCTGGTGTTTGGCTTTGGATATTGCGAAATAGCCGTAGTAATCGTTGTGTCCACTTGATATCCATCAGAAGATAACCGAAAGCCAGCAAAAGTGACTGCTGATTGAAAGAACTGACATTTATCCAGGTTAAGGGCAATATTCTTCTCTACGCACAGCTGTAAAAACTGTCGCACATGAGCAGCATGGTCTGAAGTACTATTGTCATAAATAACAATGTCATCAACTATGCGACGAAAGCCTTGTAAACCAGCAAAAGCTTCTGCCATTCTGCGGTCATAATGTTCAGAAATCGATGATAGGCCATACTGGGCCCTGAGATATTTGAAACGACCTTGAGGGGTTATGAACATGGTTAAGAGTTGACTGGACTCCTCTAGTGGACACTGGTGGTATCCTTTCAGTGCATCTAGTACAGTGAATATTTTTGCATCTGTTGCTGCTATATCGGCCACAGCTTGAGCAGGTGTGGACGATTGATAGCGTTCTCTACGCACGAACTTGTTGAGGTGAGATAAGTCTACATACATCCTGATGCGATCGCTGTTCTTCTTAGGGGTGACCATGATTGGTGCACACCACTCTGTGACCGTAGTGACTGGAGCAATGACCTTTTGTGACAACAGTAAGTCCAACTCATCTTTCAACTTGTCGCGGTAAGTGAATGGGATTGAACGTGGTGTCTTAATGCAAAAGGGTTTTGCATCTTGCGTGAGGCTAATGTGAAATTGCTCACCATCCATGGTTCTTATCTGGTCATCAAAGATGGATGGGAATTCTGTGATTAGTGTTTGCGACTGTGGTTAACTTGACTGTGGAAGGTTGTAGCATGTACATTCAGCTGTGGGCGAAGCTCTACATTACTAGGGCATGGGTAACAGTCTGGTAGTATCCCTAAGTCCTTGGAAGCTCTCCATGAAAGTATAGTACCAGTGATATTTGGATAGACGTGCACATTGCTAGTGCATTGTCTCTTGCCGAGTGTGAAAGTGACAGGTAAGTATCCAAGGGGATACATCTTATGGCCATTTGCAGTGTGAGGGACGACATCCGAGGGGATGAGGTTATGAACATGATCGTTAAGAAGAGTTAACAGTGGTGGGCCAGCAGCTGAGATACCTGCTCCTGAGTCTGGCAGAACATTTGTCGAGCAAGAACCATTCAGTGAAGTGAGGTGAATAGGAATGGTCGGAGCTGGGTCATTGGTGGCTACCTGTTTGATGGTGGATAACGTAGATGGTTGCGTCTCAAAGCCTGTGTGTGTGTACCTGAATTTGCCTTGTTGATGGCGGGAGGCTAGGATGAGATGGTGGCTGAACTTGTTTAGAGTGGCAAACACGTGCATAGTGGCCAACCTTCTGACAGTTGTGGCACGTGGAAGAGTAAGCTGGGCAGCGACTGCGGCCTCCTTGGTGCGGCTTGCCTCCACATCCTGGACAATCGGGACTGGTGGGCTGAAGGCCAGCTCTCTTGTGATATGGTCCTTGTTTTCGTAAGGTAAGGATGGTGTCTGATTGTGGCTGAGAAATTGCAGAGCGTTGCTTCTTTGCAGCTTCTTCTGCTCTACATGTTGTGATGGCAGTATCTAATGTAAGATCTTGTCGCTGGAGCAAGTGTTCAACCGTGTCACCCTCTAGGATACCTTCGATGATCTGGTCCCGGATATTCTTTGCTGTGCATGCGGGTGAGCAAAAGCTGCAAGTCTTAACTAATTCACGAAGAGCCACCAGGTAGTCATCGAAGGTTTCACCACGCTGTTGGATCCGTTTCCGAAAGTTGCGACGCTCGACTGATTCGTTGATGTGGCCGTCAACGTATCGTTTAATAGCGGCGATAATAGCTTGCGTGTCTTTACGCTGGTCTGTAGTTAGCCCGAGATTATCGACAATACTAAGTGTCTCACGTGAGAAGCACAGTGTTAATGCGTGCACTTGTGTTTCAGCTGACTCCTCACCTAGTCCGGATAGACTAACATATGAGCTCCATTGGGTCTTCCAAACAACGAAGTCGGCGCCTCTGTCCACTTGGAGGTCGAGCTTCGGGAGATCGCTAAGTCTGAAGGTGTATGGCATCTCAGTGGAATGCTGCGGAGAGGAAATGCCCGAAACACAGTCTAATACAATGGGTTCACCTTAGCGGGTGCCTCTAACCGGCACCAGGGAATCAATCAGCTGGTTACAATAGAGTCGTAGCTGCTCGCGGCGCCATGTAGGATTGACACGAGGCATATCATTAAATCACGTGACAGTACATACAATATGGACATGTGTACAACTGTGTGTGCATCTATGATTATCATTGTTCCAGACATGCCAACTCTCACGCATTAGGCGTGAGTCTCACTCTTTGGCTAGTAATCTCACGCTCTCACGCCTAACCCTCTGTTTCTCACTCTTTCAGCTTAGTTCTCACGCATTTCTCACGCCTGATCTGTTTCGTAATTAGCCCTGTGCTTAAAATTGGGCAGATCTGTGCTTATTTTTGTACTTAGAACATGCGACGACCTTTTTTTTTTTTTTTTTTTTTTTTTTGGTCTTCACTACCAAAAATCCTGGAGCTGCACTTGAATCTGGTCCACACTGCTGGTAGTGTTTGAGGTCTCACTCCTAAAATTGTTCACAGGTTGGCATCTCTGTTGTTCATGTTCTAATTACATAGTTCCTACACATATTACCCGGGGAAACACATATCACTGTCACTGTGACTTGTAGGTTGCTAGCGACTTAGTGATATGTGTGCGGGGAAACACGGATCCCTAGGGATATGTGTGATCACATGATTTACTAGTTATATCACCAACCCACTGCTTCAGCAAGAGCAGTTAAGACTGTAGCTTCGACTTTGCCAGTTCTAACTCCAGTACATAAGAAGGGAGATCGCTCTAATGTTAGCAATTACCGTCCTATTAGTTTGACCTCGCCTATTTGTAGAATCTTGGAATCCATCATTAAAGACAACATCCAAGATCATTTGATGACTAATAATGTGATACTTCCTCATCAGCATGGCTTTACTCCTGGAAGATCCTGTTCAACTCAACTGTTATTGGCCATGAATGATTGGACCAAAGCGCTTGACGATGGCCATTCTGTTGACATCTTGTATTTTGATTTTGCTAAGGCATTTGATTCCGCCCCACACAACCGTTTAATTTCCAAGTTGCAAGGGTGTGGCATATCTGGCAAGCTGCTAGCGTGGGTGAAGAATTTTCTTGTGGGAAGGAAGCAGAAAGTTGTACTGAACAGTCATGCATCAGATTGGTCAAGTGTCAGTAGTGGAGTGCCTCAAGGCTCTGTTTTGGGCCCTATTTTGTTTAATATATATGTCAGCGACATGCCCTTAATAGTTAATAGTCCCATTTTTCAATTTGCGGATGACGTGAAGATGTTCAGAACTATCAGGACTGTGGACGACTTTTGCCAACTTCAACAAGGTATAAATTTGCTTTTTGCATGGTCTAAGAAATGGCAACTGAAGTTCAACATTAGTAAGTGTAATTGGTTGCACTTAGGTAAACCTCACGGATTTGGTGAATATGTAATTGATGGCACTACTATTACATCTTGTGATGTTGTAAGGGACTTGGGAATAATGATTGACAATCAGTTAAAGTTTCACGATCATACCACCACAGTCGCCAAGAAAGCTAACAGACTACTAGCAGTTATTCACAAGACTTTTCAGAATTTCGACCATGCTACATTCATCAACTTGTATAAATCATATATCCGCCCAGTGTTAGAGTATGGTAACATCATCTGGGGACCACAATACATTCTAGATCAAGAACAAATAGAGAAGATACAGAGAAGAGCCACAAAATTGGTCCAGGATCTTCAAAACTGCACATATAATGATCGCCTCACTGCTCTAAACTTGCCATCACTTAAATACCGCAGACTGCGCGGAGATATGATAATGTTCTATCAGCTATTACACAGCCATTTCAGTCTAGATACATCAGATTTGTTTACTACTGCAACTTCATCAACAACTAGGGGTCACAATTACAAGTTATTTAAACCTCAAGCAACATCAAGAGTGAGATCTACTTTTTTCACTGTACGAGCCATCAATGACTGGAACAGTTTACCCAATCACATAGTTAATGCTCCCACACTTGATGATTTTAAAAATTTTCTTGACAGTGGCTGGTCTACTTTATTGTATGATTATTAATTAGTTAACTATTATTGTATATAAGTTTTTGCTATGTAGTTGCAAATTTGTTGAATTCTTTTTGTACAGATCAGGCTTTACAGGCTCCTTGAGCCTTCTTTACCTGTAATACTAATACTACTAATACTATACTACTTATCTTACGTGAAACATCACGCGAGATATCACGTGAGTCCTTGTGGGAATTTGAACATTATTTTCAGTTTGAATGAATTTTCTCTGAGTAAGTCACTTTTAGTAGTGCTTCTAAACACTGAACTTGGAAGCTTTTGCTACTAATTTAGCTAGCTAATCTGTTGCTGAAGCTGTTATTATGCATGCATGCATGCAGTGTCTCCTATAGCACTAAGCGACCGCAGGAGTCATACCAACAGTGTGACCTTCACACTTCTGGATTTACAGTGTATGTAATATAATACCTAGCTGTATGTTCTCTAGTCAACAAAAAGTAGTGATATCCTGTGCCAAAAACAGCCCAGCTGTAAAAAAAGGCGAGGCCAAGAATGCACAAGTACATGTTCATGGAGTAACCAAAAGACATGATATCAAAATCTGGCCAAGAAAGCATTTACAGTATGGGCACTTTTGTGCATTCATTTTCTATATGCTTCACATTATCACATCCAGCTAGCTGTACATGTGTGCTTGCAATATAAACAATACTACTGAGATGATAAAAGATATTACACTGCATTGTTACCAAAATTAATTTAACTAAAAATTTACAATTGGTTTCTACTTGGCCATCTTTTTGCACTGTATATTAAAATAAAAAGATGGCCAAGTAGAAACCAATTGTAAATTTTTAGTTAAATTAATTTTGGTAACAATGCAGTGTAATATCTTTTATCATCTCAGTAGTATTGTTTATATTGCAAGCACACATGTACAGCTAGCTGGATGTGATAATGTGAAGCATATAGAAAATGAATGCACAAAAGTGCCCATACTGTAAATGCTTTCTTGGCCAGATTTTGATATCATGTCTTTTGGTTACTCCATGAACATGTACTTGTGCATTCTTGGCCTCGCCTTTTTTTTACAGCTGGGCTGTTTTTGGCACAGGATTAGCTATACTGATCGCTATAATTATTATTACTATATATAAAAGTACTCTGCTGCTAACAGAGTTTTTGGTTTTGGTTAAAATATTCACAAAAAAGTATAGTGTTATTTATGCAGTATGTGTAGTAGGGATCATGGACAGGGGTAGATCCAGGAGCTGGCAAGGGGAGGGGGCACAAACAGGCTAATTTGTAGCTAAGTGGTTGGGGAGAGCCAGATTCTCATAGTTGCTGCATTTTTGAAGCAGCAAATAATCGCCTTTTCAGGGGCGGATCTAGGATTTCAGAGGGGGGGTGCTAACATGGACACATATATGTGGCAAGAAAGTTGATACAACTAGTGTGCGAAGTACACTCAGCATGTGGAGCATGCTCTATCTAGGAGGGTCTGGGGGCATGCCCCCACAGAAAAGTTTTGCAAATTTGGCCTACTGAGATTGAATTTGGTAGTAATTTTGAGTGAAAAATGATGTTACTCTTTAATGTGATACCATTATTCCCCTACAGTTTGTCAATATAACTAAAGAGCACAGCCAGTAGCTAAATTCAATCTTATAGACTATAGTAGTGGAAACATATGGGTATCAGCTGCACATGATCAATTCTAGTGTTCTGAAGTATAGCATAATTTACAGTCTCATGGCTCAAACTACACTAGCTGTCCAAACAGTAGAGAGGGTAAGTGTGAGTGGAGAGGGTAAGTAGACTCACCAGTGTGTGGAGTGCATGTGCACTCAGCATGTATAGAATTCTCCAGCTAGGAGACTCTGGTGGCATACTCCCCTGGAAATGTTTTTTGAAAATGGCTATCACAAGATTGAATTTAGAAGCTATTTTTAACCATAGATAGTATATTCAACATACCGTAGAATATATCTATGTTTTAACCAAATGTGGGTACAAGATGAATGAGTTCAGTAGGAAGTAAAAACAGAACTATACACTGTTTCTTATTATTGGATTTTAAGAAAATATATCGCTTGTCAAAGAGAATAAAGGTAGTTGAATGTAAGGTCAAGGAGAATATATGAACACAGGATTGGATCTATTTCATAACCACTGTTCTGTGGTGCAGGTAGCTATTTCAATCTATCTTATAAAATGATGGATCCATCCATCACCATAATTGTTTTACAACTATAGTTTACAAATGCAACTAGTTTTTGGCCACAACTAATCCCTTTTTAGCACACATAATCAAGACAACGTAAATGCTGCAGTATCATTTAAAGTTGAGTTTCAAGGAATTTGATAGTGCAAACTCCAGAAGCTGCTAGATTTAGAATGGGATTTGATCAAGTAAGGGAAACAAAAACAAACAGCTCTCAGATGTTGCAGCCTTATGAACTTTAAAAATGCTAAGAAATTCACTATTATAATAAGAGTAACTATTGTTTTACTTGCAAGAGAAGCATTTCAACCTAAGAATCAAGTTTGTAGCAGAGCCTAAAAACGTAAACTATTTGACAGAAAAGGCTGTTTTCAGAATAGATTTTCAATTAATACAAAAAAGGTATAAACCTTTCTAAAGTGATAGGTATATAGCAGGATGTTTGGTACAATGGTGAGGGTAGCAGTGCACAGGTCTGGAAGAATAGGTTTAATTTCAGCTTGCACTCTGGTAACTTCTTGAAAATTATAGTTTTAATGATGGATGTTCTATTAGAGTAGTTGACTGTTCTATTAGAGTATTTCGATTTTAGCAGCTTATAAGGTAACACTTACACCAAAAGTATAATTTTGACCCCTCTTAGTAATTCTTGGATAAGATTAGCTATTCCCCTTGCTCTTTCCATCTTTTCATTGCCCATACATGTGCATAAAATGCAACTGCATCTGTACTACAGCTTCTAGAAGCTTCCTGGCTTGCTCGTTGTAAAATTTTGGAGGGGGGTGCTTCAGCCCCCCAAGCACCCCCCTAAATCCGCCTTGCTTTTAGTAGTGACTCACTGATGATTTTTGCCATTTTGGCCTTTGCAGATGGTTGTGAAGTCTTAATAGCTGTTTAAAAGGTTATGAATGTCTTTGAAAGCAGCAACATGATAATTATTTTTAGAGGTGCTTAGTATGAAGGTGTTGGGTAACAATTTCACAGCTACTTTGGTTTCAGGTAATAAATGCTAGTGAAATGTTCATATTTTCATGAGTTATAAGTTGATCTTAGTCTGACATAAAGTTTAGTGTTTTAATCCAAAGAAGTGGCTATGGCTACTCCACAAGGTAGGGGGGAATTTTACCCCAAATACCCCATTCTGGATCTGCATTGATGGAGGTTTGCATTTTCTTGCTAAAAAATGGCTCCCCCAAAAAAACAACCTCACCTTTTCTTCATATCAGCTTGGTAAAGTTGCATGGTTAGGCAAAATCAAGCCCATAAATGCCTTCAAAGTGACCCTAAAAAGTATGACAAGCTACTTTTGAAATCATGGTAAAAGTTAGATGAATGCATGTATTATTAATAATATGCACCAAATAATAATATACTATTTTGTTTTGCAGAGTGCTGATTGAAGATATCTCAAATGTGGTAAATGCCGAAAATTTCTGTGAAGTTTGCAGTATATTTAGTTTTCAACCATGCTATGTAAAGTTCTCAAATAGTCTTGTACAATATTTAGCGATATTTCAAACTATTGAACAATTTATAGTTACAATGAAGTCTAAAAAGTTCAACAATTTACTACAAGTTCTCACAGATTTGAGTTTTCTTTCTGAAGGAGAAAAATATAATATCAAGTCTAGGAAGGCTCATGATGAAAAAACAAAATTTTTTGTTAGGAAGCAAGCTTTCATAGATACTCTGAAAGAAAAATATTTGAATAATTACTCAGAATTGATTGAGTGCTTAGAAAAGGATATATCATTTCATTCCATTGCACTTAACATTTTAAAGATAGAAAAGGAGCTGAGCAAAAATCTCACTTGTTGCAGAGCATCTATTACCACACAGATTGCATCATCCTGTACTCATAAATATCGCAAGAATCTTGTAGATGTATACATTAAGCTACATGTTACTTCCATGCAAGGTTGGTATGATGAACGAAACAACAACTTCATTGAGGTTACAATAGAAAGGACAGTGCATGTACAAATAACAGAGCCAATAATTTATTCCACTACAAGTCCAAACAGAGTTATACAATACACACGTCAATGCAGTGCAGCTGAACCATGCAATTCTATTCAAGAAATATTTCAGTTTGGTGGTAGTAATAAAGGGGAGTTGATACTGATAGAAGGTAATGTTGGAACTGGTAAGACCACACTATCTCACAAGGTTTGCCAGGAATGGGCTTCAAGCAATATGTTACAAGAATTTACTCATGTAGTGTTAGTCCATTTGCGTGACCAAAAACCAGATAACATACGTGGTGAGAAAGACCTGTTTGCCTCTATGGGTGATAATGCACCTGCTACACAAGCAGCCTTAGCAGACTGTGACAGCAAAAATAAAGTGCTGTTTTGGCTTGATGGATGGGATGAAATTCATGACAGTTACAAGAAGGACTCTGTGTTCACGTGATTACTTACTGGTGACTCATTTCCACGAGCTACAGTTGTGGTAACAACTAGGCCATCTGCAACTATAAGTCTGAAAAGCTATAAGTTTTCCCATAGATTCAAACTAAAAGGTTTTAATGAATCACAAATTAAAGCATTCGTTGATAAGTATTTTTCAGAACTTTTATGTAATGAACTATTGTCAGAATTATTCATGCAACAGTTACACAGTGTTCATAGTCTGCCACAGCTGGCTGAAGTTCCTCTTAATCTGTCCATTCTCCAAAAATTTTCTATGAGCAGTTCAAGTTGCCAAAAACTTCAACTGAAATTTATCACAAGGTTGTGCTAGTGGTTTTACAATATTACAAAGAAAAAGCTTATGACAATCACACACCAATTAAACATTGGGGTGATTTTAATTTGCCAAAAGAAATGTTTGAAATACTACATGGTTTAGAAAAATATGCATATGACTGCTTCTTACAGAAAAAACCTATCAGTCAAGAGTCTATGCTGGTATATATGAATGACTTTCAAGTTGAACAGCTGCAAAATTTCAATGGTATGGGATTGTTAGAAATAAAGAAAGTGAAACATATTACTGGTGATTCTAAATGCTACCAGTATCGATATAAGGTTATTCAAGAGTTTTTGGCTGCCATGTACTTGTCTAGATTTGATCCTTCCATACAAACTGAAGAACTTAAGAAAATATTCGGTGATATGAACTATGAAATGGTTTGGGTGTTTTATGCTGGTATCACTAAGCTTATAAAAGTGTCCATACAAGATCTCCTCCCAAAGTTAGACAGATCAGTTCAGCCCACATTATCAGTACCAGTAATTGCTCATGAAAAGCTGGTTGAAAATTGGCAGCAATGCTATGCCCACTTCAAGTCCATGACAGAACATGGAGAAAATCACATTGATTTTTTGTTAATACTTATCCTTTGCTGTTACGAAGGACAAAATACAAAGGCCTGTAATCTTGTTGCAGACTATTATTACTCTAGCAATATTTGTCATATCGAAATACCACCTTATCATGCCAATCCATACTTCTTGCTGGCTATCTCATACTTCATAACACATTCTGGTAAGAAATGGGTCCTTCACTGCGATGACACCATTGAATCAGGCATTGAATTTCTGAAATATAGCAAAGGGGAGAGGTCACCTGTATTGCAGAATGAAAACACTAGTGGTCTATGGGTGTTGTGTTTTGTAGTGAAATCATCAGAAGTCAGTCAGGGGCGTAGGGAGGGGGGGTTCCGGGGGGTTCAGGAACCCCCCTGTAAAATTTAGACTTCTGCAAGCAGGATCCTAACACACCATTTAGTGTGGCAGGACAAAATGAGTGAGCAATATAGTGTAAAGGCACAGCACAACAATTGATAAAACTTACATTCATCTCTCAGGGAAGGATTTACAGAGGTAACATGAGCCCTCTTCAAAACTTGTTAAAAAGATCGATATACTCTAATAGAGCAGTCAGGTATATACTCTAATAGAGCAGTCAGGTATACTCTAATAGACCATGCACGTAAATATCCATGTCCATATGAAGTTTTTCAGACATTCCAACATTAAATGCAAAACTTAGCATGACCTTATACTGCTATAGCTTTGGTATGCAGTGTTTAAAGATATAGAGCTCCAGTAATTTATCACTTGTGTTATGCAAAATGAATTCATGCTATGCATATTTGTATAGTTATATTGTTTGATCGTCATTTGTATCAGTGGATTCATGGCTCCTATACCACAGTGAGATATAACCATCACTTACAGATTACTAGCTATATGTGTCTCTATGTGTTATGCTGTCTGCTTCCACTAGGTGACTTTATCTAGTACTACAGTACCTTCATCCCAGGGCCACTTAATGCATCATAATTAATGTACTTTTTGCATAAAATATTACGATTTGCTGAGTTTTGATTTATTAAAATATTGAAAGTCTCTCAGCGGCTGGGGGCTGCACCCCCAGACCCCTGCTTCTAGTAACTCAATGCTGGTGCTGGAACTCCCCTTCAAAAAATCCTGGCTACGCCCCTGGAAGTAGAGATATTCATTGAACTAATGAAAATGCATCCGTCACTACAGTGGATAAATCTATTAAATGGAAGCCAACTAGGTGATGATGGGATAGAAAAACTTTGTAATTATTTGGCATCCGATGATTGCAATATTATTAAAATAGAATTGGAACACTGTGGTATAGGGAGTGTTGGATTAAAATCGGTTACTAATTTGCTTAAAATTAATAGCAGACTTCTTTACATTAACTTGAGGAAAAATTCCTTTTCACCAGAAGATATTAAAACACTTCTGCTAAACATAAAACAAAATAAATTCTTGGAGTATCTTATTTTAGATGAACAGTTTTTGAAAAATCCTGAAATTAATTACATTCTACAATCAATCAATGGCATGAGAAGAAACAAAAAGGCAAATTTATTGTTGTTAACACATGACTGCCTTAATAAGTATAACACCCACTATCACACACCAATGTATGTTTCTGTAGCTATGTGTACTTTACAGTATATCTTGCATGTTATATTTCAAAAAAACAGCCAAACAGTAAAAAACGGTGCGGCCTCCAAAATACCCAGGATGAAAAAAGATGTGAAATCCTAGCCAAGAAATGGCTGCAATGGTAGGTTAATTACAAAAATTTTAATAACCACAATTCTGGTGAATTTGTGTTGCCTCAAACTCCCCCAAGTTTCACTAGGATTTGGCACCAAATTCACCTGAATTGTCAGTATTAAAATTTTTGTCAATAACCGCCTACCATCACAGCCATTTCTTGGCTGCCACCTTGGATTTCACATATGTTTTCACCCTGGGTATATTCTGGAGACCACACCTTTTTTACAGCTTGACTGTTCTTTGATTAGATGTTCTGTTAGAGTAGTTGACTGTTTTATCAGAGTATTTCGATGTTTAGCAGCTTTTTTGGTTTTTGTTAATGTTATTTTTACAGGGATGACAGCATTAGCCAAGGCTGCTATTCAACTGTGCCCTAAATTGTACATATACAATATGTTTTTTAGCACCCTGATCCCTCCTAGAAGAAATCACCGGTAGCTCTTCTCTCATTTTTTCCATGTTTTCATTACCCATGTATGCTTTAGATGCAACTGCACCTGTACTGTAGCTTCTACTATATTTCTAGCTAGTATATACATTATAGTAAAATTTTGGAGGGGGGTGCTTCAGCCTCCTATGCATCCCCTCTAAATTTGCCCTTGAATTTTGCATACCTGATAACTTCGATGATGGTTGGTTGGCAGCAACTAGGTAAGGTTGTTGTCACATCAGTTTATGTGAACAGAGAAGTCCTAGGGCAGTTTCACAAACAATTGTGAGTTGTGGCCAGACTATATAATCAATTGTGAGTTTGCATAAAGTCTCCAGTAAAATGCAATAGTGTCCATGCAGAGGACTTCTACCTTATAGTGAAATACACATGAGTTACTTTGTTAAAGTGCATAGAGTCAGCCAGTGATTTAAGAAGTGCACAGAAAATTTAAGTAGGAGTAACAGTGTGGCTACATCAGTGTATTGCACTTCTATACACCCTTTGACCTTGGTCAACAAAAGTTTACCACCCACTGATAAACCCATTGATAAACTATTCATAGCTATATGTGGTAACCCACTTAATATATTAACACATATTAACATGTTGGTTACCCTTGCAGAGAAGACCAATGGCAAAGTGAACCTAAAAGAAGCAAATTTGCTTGAAAGTGGATGTTACTGAACATTGTAATATGCATTAAAAGTAGGTCATGGACATGAAGAAAGACATAGGAAGGAAAGTTATGTAGTTTTTATCCACAAAAAGTACTCACATTTTGCTCTAGCCCTGTGGGAAAAAACAAAATGGTTCAAAATGGCACGCAGATTTCAGTTTTTAAAAAAGTACTTTTATCAGATCCTTTTGACTTCTTTGCTAGTGGACCTAAACTTATTCCAAATTAACTTCTAAAGTCTTCTTTTTAGGTTAGAAAAGATTTCTAAGGTAGTATTTAGTTGAGTGTTCTATTAGGATTTTGGAAAAAAACATATATAGGCAATCTCTATTATCGCTCATGATACACGCAATATAGCTACTAGCTATAGCTACCAAGTACAGTAAATAGATTACTTAGATGCATGATAACATATATACACGCATAAAAAGTTTTTGTATAGTCATGTAGCTAAAGGCAGTGGAACAGGGGTACCAGGGAGTCACTCCCTCCCCATACATTCATTGGCAATGCTTGCAAGTGTAAGGTCTAATAGAGCAGTCGACCACTCTAATAGAACAGAGGAGCATTTATAGCATGTAGAAACACAATTAGCTACTTGTGAAGACTGAAGAGCTAGATATTGTGAATAACTGTGAAGTTGTCATAGGATATGTTTTGACTTTCAGAGCTAGTAAAAATTAATAAAAAAACAATGCACCTTTACTGCAACCGTTGCACTCAATGTAGCACGTATTAACTATGTTCCTTACAGTTGTGAATCAGACAACACATTACAAAGGCTACATATTTCATGAGTGGCAAGCAGTCAAACAAAGATAATAGTTCACATAGTATTTGTAGATTTGTGTGCATTTGCTTATTTAAATATTATTTAGTATAAGCTATTATCATGAACCACGGTAGTGGTTCATAATAGAGATTGCCTATGTTTTTTGCCAAAATCCTAATAGAACACACACCTAGGGACCCGCCTATTATGCTCATTATTTTACCTATTATGCTATGCCGCACTGCTCAAAATTTTGCCTATTATGCTCAAATTAATGCTCAATATTTACCTATTATGCTCAAATTATGCTCAATATTTATAACTCAGTTCCCATGTTTTTCTAGTAAATTTGCACTTTAAGGGAAAACAGTAAGTGGTTGAAGCACAGACTCTAAATCCTTGCTTGTCAAAATGCATGTCACAGAAAAGATCGATATACTCTAATAGAACAGTCAGCTGTCTGATTGTTCTCTGACTGTTCTATTAGAGTATATCGATCTTTTTCTGTAATATGCATTTTGATAAACAAGAATTTATGGTAATGCACAAGTGCTCTGCCTATTATGCTAGCATTATGCTCAATGCTTTCAGGCACCTATTATGCTCATTATTATGCCAGCATAATCGGCGGGTCCCTACACACACCTAAACACCACCTTAGGAAGCTCCCCCAACCACGACTAAAGTCTTAGAAATTTGTTTAGAAGAAGTATAGGTCCACTGGAAAATATGAAGTCAAAAGGAACCAGTAAAGTATTTTTAAGTAACTGAAATACACTATCTTCTTATTGTTTCCCCACTAGGCTAGAGCAAAATGTGAGTACTTTTTAGGGATAGAAACTACATAACTTTCCTTCCCATGTCTTTCTTCATGTCCTTGACCTATTTTTAAATGCATGTTACAATAACACCCACTCTCAAGCAAATTTGCTTCTTGTAGGTTCACTTTGCCATTGATCTTCTGACTTAGTCTCTGCAAGGGTAACCGATGTGTTAATTGTGTTAATAAGTATCTACGTTAACACATTCATTTTGAAACCCTATGTAATTCATTACCTATATTAACCACAGTATATATATAGGAGTAATTTTTTAAATGTACCACTACGTACTTTACTTACTGTGATCACATAGCTGCACAAGTATGCATGCCTATAATTATGATAAATCAGAAGCCATACTATTGTTAACCACAGCATGCTATACACTGCCTATAGTTGGATATGTCAAAGCTGTATAGTACAAAGTACATTCAATAGTAAGGAAGCAATACACTGGTGTTTGCTAACTGTATTAACTGACTATAATACTGTACATGATGACTGCCTTGATACACATGTTTAGTACTGTGTAATATCAAGCACCACCAGCACCTCTTATTATCACTTTAGCTATCCATAAATGGATTTATGAAAAGTAAATAAACTAGTGTAAAAATAATTAAAAAAATTAAAACATGGGAATAGAGGTTGCTGAAAAAAGTAAAGAAACAAAAGTCAAACAAGCCAGCATGTTAAACACATGCACAGAGATCTCTATTTGGACTCAAATTAACATTTATACAGAAGCATTCTCAGTATTTATCTGTCCCTGATTTATGGAGAAACTACTGTTTTTTCCTTTGTTTCTACCATTTCCATTGAGTCCAAATAGAGATCTCTGTGTGTTTGAACATGCTGGCTTGTTTGACTCTTGTTTCTTTACTTTTTTCAGCGATCTCTATTCCCATATTTTAATTTTTTATATTAACCTAGTGATGATATGCACATGAGACAATCTATTAACAGACTATGCAAAAACTTCAATGGTGCAATATGTAACTAATTGCTTTGTTCGAAGTTACAGTTTAGTATTTCACTAACACCATTCTTGTTCATAGTGAGGTGCGACCTATATTGGAAGGTTTTGACTGACATGTCATTTCTTTTTTTTATTGTCTTCTTTGTAATTTTCTAGCTCAGCATCAACAACATCTTCATCCACAGTCGTATCGGCATACTCGATGGGCTAAACTTTCTGGGAAGTGCATCAGGTTCCTGTAGACATACTCCACTAGCAGAGGCATACTTGCGGGAAAGTTTCTCAATACCAATCTTAACAAATAATCCAACATGCGATGTGGACTTTCCTCCAGGTGTACGCTGGGGGATGTATCGTAAACCTGCGTAAATGCACATATCAATAAAGACAGCATAATAATGCAATTGCTAGCTATTTGTTTAAATCAAACCTGCATGCTCACCTGGTTGAAGGCTAGTAAATGCAAACACATTTTGTCCCAGTAATACTGACTTAGTTCCAGCCACCCGTTTACGATGTACATTTATGGTCACAGCAAACAGTACTAAACACTGCATGAAGGTATGCATGAGAAGGTAAATACAACTATTATTAAGTCTCTTACTAATTCTGGCATTAGGATAGTCTTCTCAAGTCGTACTGCATCTTCGAATTGTGGCCATAGTGGATTAGTCTTATTCTGTAAGTACAATTACAAAAGCATCTGTTAATACAGAAGTATAACTTTAGCACGAAACTTGATATCCTTTATAGTCAATTTGCAATCACTCAACTCCTTGTTCTTCCTCAGCTGCCAAAAAATCTAGTAACACTGAAATGTTCTTCTTAAGCCTTAGGGGTGTACAAGGGCTTAGATTCCTTATCAAGCACTTTGCAAAACTTGCTACAAAACACAAGTATATAGCTTGATTGCCTTCAACTTTAGCACAAAAAGAGTGTATCAAATGGTACGGTAGTACCGTTTAAGTAGGAATTGCCCTGAAAATTTCACGCTCCACCCAAAATTCCACCTTTAAAAATCATCCAGAGATATTTTATGCGATAAAAATCACCTTTACGGAATAGTACTAATTTATAATGTACAAGTTTAAGGATAAATTTGGAATTTTAAGTTCGATTAGGGATCATAGAAAAAAAAAACTGGGAAACAAGGGAGGTCGCCTACACCTGCAGATATACTAGTGAACATTTAATCCCTAATTCAGTATTGGTCTTTCTATGATCCCTAATTGAACTTAAAATTCCAAATTTTTCCTTAAATTTGTTTACTTTTTTGAAACATTATTATGACTGGTAAACCCACACATCTACTGCATCAAAAGAAAGGATGGTGCCAGAATTAATATTCTTGTCTGAACGCACCCCAGCTATCAAATACTGCTTCGAAAGTGCAGTGGTCACTACGCTTCGCGTTTAGCCCATTACGCAGCGCTACAGACAAAAAACAGTAGAAGAAGGCTTCAAGAAGTGCCTGTGCAACAATCCAGTCACTATGAAAATACGACGATTTGCATGCTCCCAACTATCAATTACTGCCTCGAAAGTGCAGTGCAGCTGCCATTACACTTCGCTTTCAGCTATTTACAAAGCATCACAAACAAAGAACATCAATCCAGTCACCATGGAAACTACGGAAGATTCCCATTTACAAACGTACTGTAGGGAAGCCATGCATCACACTACCGCAAATTGACACCTTGGGCTGTCAGCAAAAAGAAATGGGACACAAAGGAGGACAAAGGTAAGTCCATGATGCGTGCATTGTACGTACTGCAGTATGCCAAAAGGTACGTCTCGGGACAAAGTGATGTCGAACAGTGAAAAAATCAAGCCATAGCCTTAGCTGTTATCGAGTTACGCTTGCCTGAAGGCAGCAGGCAGGCAGGCAGGCAGGCAGGCAGGCAGGCAGGCAGGCAGGCAGGCAGGCAGGCAGGCAGGCAGGCAGGCAGGCAGGCAGGCAGGCAGGCAGGCAGGCAGGCAGGCAGGCAGGCAGGCAGGCAGGCAGGCAGGCAGGCAGGCAGGCAGGCAGGCAGGCAGGCAGGCAGGCAGGCAGGCAGGCAGGCAGGCAGGCAGGCAGGCAGGCAGGCAGGCAGGCAGGCAGGCAGGCAGGCAGGCAGGCAGGCAGGCAGGCAGGCAGGCAGGCAGGCAGGCAGGCAGGCAGGCAGGCAGGCAGGCAGGCAGGCAGGCAGGCAGGCAGGCAGGCAGGCAGGCAGGCAGGCAGGCAGGCAGGCAGGCAGGCAGGCAGGCAGGCAGGCAGGCAGGCAGGCAGGCAGGCAGGCAGGCAGGCAGGCAGGCAGGCAGGCAGGCAGGCAGGCAGGCAGGCAGGCAGGCAGGCAGGCAGGCAGGCAGGCAGGCAGGCAGGCAGGCAGGCAGGCAGGCAGGCAGGCAGGCAGGCAGGCAGGCAGGCAGGCAGGCAGGCAGGCAGGCAGGCAGGCAGGCAGGCAGGCAGGCAGGCAGGCAGGCAGGCAGGCAGGCAGGCAGGCAGTAGAAAATTCCATTGAATAATTTTTTTGAAATTTTGTAACAATTTATTGGAAGCCTTTAAGATTGTACTGAAGGCACTTTTGGGCTTGGATATACCTAACCAATACTGCCAAGATTCCAGGATGGAGTTATAAAGCTGGTTTTTGGATGAATTTTTTGGCTAGGAAAACCCAAATCTCCATGATCCCTAATATACAGTATGATAAAACAGCATTAAATATAACAAAACACTTACAGGTGGCTGGATATAGAATTTTAATTTTTTTTGCTAAAACTCGAATTTTAGCATCACTGCCTCACTGCCTGCCTCACTGACCACAGTTGCAAGGCCAGAGGCCAAACGAAGCAGCACACGGCCACCATTATATGCCACAATAACAAACTCACCAGTAGCATGTGCCTTTTGGGGCTCCGACAAGTGTAGGCCCTCTGCTCCTTGTCTTTTCTTTTATCTTCAACCAGGCTGCTTGTCTTCTTCATCCAACGAAACCATATTGAGGAGTTAATTTTCCATATCAATACTTTCTTTCAGTAAAATATCAGTATAGACACCACAGAATTATTTCAGAGCTGGATTTCAGAAGCGCTTCATTCCTGGTGCTACTATAAGACTAGATATGTGCAAGTTTGCGATTGGGATCCTGTTCACAATAGGTTCGCAACCACGCCCATCAATTAAAGATCTAGATGGACTAATTGTGATAGAGTATGGAGACCACACCTCTTAACAATCTAGCTGTTTACTTAACAGTAAACAAGATGACCTCACCCCTTTTTAGCTAGCTGCACACCTCTTGGCTGACTTGAGATATATTCTACTACAACAGTCACTCAAATACAACAATAGAATCCTCTTCATGCAATGAAACCATACTGAGACATTAATTTTTCCTATCAACACTTTCCTCGAGGAACATATTTAGACATCACAAACTCATTGAAGTGCTTACACTCAGTAGATACCGGTAACTTTATGATAGGTTCAATGCCACACCTATTAATTAATTAATGTGATCTGGTACATCAATAACAATCAAGCACTGAGACCATACCTCTTAACAATCTATCATGATGACACACCCTGTTATTATTGAATGCTGAAGTATTGACACACCAGTAGTGAAAGGCTGACTCAAGATATTCTAATACAGTAGAATGGTCACACGTGTATGGCTGTATGCCATAAAAAAATAAAATAAATATATAAATAAATAAAAACTAGTATATTAAAAACAACTACGCAAAAAATTTGGAATTTTCAACTAGAGTAGAGACCATAGCACATCGATAAAAAGAACTGAAATAAGCTGGAGTAGTGCATGATATTTAAATCATAGTATAAAACAATAAGAAGTGTTATATCCTTACTGTGCTCAAAATACCATAACAGAAATACACAGTAGGGATATAACACTTTTTATTGTTTTACTGTGATTTAATATCACACACTGCTCCAGCTTGTTTCAGTACTTTTATTGATGTGCTATGGTCCCTACTCTAGTTGAAAATTACAATTTTTTTGCGTACTTGTTTGTTAACTTTTTTTGTAAACAATTATTATGACTGGTGAACCCACGCATACCGCATCAAAAGGAAGAAATGGTGCTGCGCATCCCAGTTATATCAATTATTGTCTGAAAAGTTAAGTATCCATTACACTTTGTTGTCAACCTATTGCACAGCAGTACAAATCAAGAACTGTTCAAAAAGCACCTCTGCAATCAAAGTAGCCACTATAAAAAATACAGATGATTTCTGTTATGAAAGGAAGCCATCATGTGCTACCACCAAACCGACACTTTTCGCTGTCGCTTCAGCCTCTTTTGGCACACCACAGTACGTACAACGCATTCTTCATGGACTTACCAGTGTCCTCCTTTGTGTCCCTTTCATATTTCAGTTGAACAGTGAAAAAATCAAGCCCGTAGCCTTAGCCGTTGTCGAGTTATGCTTGTCTGAAGGCATCAGTCAGTAAGTTACTCAGCCAGTCAGTAGCTAGACAATTCTGTTAAATAATATAAATTCCATAGCAACTTGTTGAAAGCATTTCGTGTCGAGGCTTGTTTGGGCTTTGTTTTGCATAACCAATACTGCCTCAGGGAAAAATGAGGCTGGTTTTTGGGTTATAAGCCACGCCCACTCTTTTGTGGTCTCTATTATACAGTACTGTTGTACTGTATGATTATTTATTTTAAAACGAAGTAGGGATCCAAGCAATAAGAGATGGATGATGGTATTACAGCATATAGGGAAAATCCCTACTTTGGCATTGAACAAAATCATTGTTATAAAGGGATTTTCCCACTGAGCTATGCTCATTCATCTCTTGTTTCACTACTTTTTATTGCTTGGATCCCTCCTTCATTTTAAATTACTCCTTCATTTTTAAATTAATAATTTTTAATATACTAGTAATAGGTTCTGTAGTTATCTTCTTGCGACAAGAACATACACACATGTATTGAGATACATTTTAAGTCACCATTTGATATGCTTGCATATTACTTCCAGTGGCATATATAGCTACCATTGAGGTGGCTGACATTATAAATAATGATACTGAGCTTGTAATGAAGACTGCCAGTATAAAATTCAATAGAACAGTCAAAGATTCATAAGAGCACAACCACATGTGTGCCTCATCTACTACTAACTGTTTCAGCTGCATTTGATCTTGATCTATACATAATATATATCCAGTGTCTATATTGACCTATTCAAAGTCTACATGTAGTGCACACTCACACTCGTAACAGTAAAACTCTTCTTTTCACAATCATGTGGAACACCACACATCTCATAGCGTATTTCCATACTGGCAGTCTTCTTGGGAGGAATTATCAAGTGTTGACCAGACAGTAGCTACAACATTAACAATGTATAACTACCTCACTAGTTGCAGTTGTACTCACAGTGATCTCCAGGTTCATAGGTGAGACTGTTTTGAGTGGTTTATCAATACTAGGAGTGTATTCTAAATTATGGTGGTACATGCAACCATTACAATTAGATTGGTAAGCTTGAACATACAAAAGGAACACTAGACAACAAAATTCTAAAAGATACTCACATACCATCTCCACTTGGATTTCTCATTGCTTCTGGTTTTAAGGTATAACCACACCCTCCATTTTGTCGAAACTTTCCTTGGTTTAGGAATATGTAGTCATCTAAAATAACAAAATTAATATTATTTCATAACAGCAGGCATGTTAACATATATACATATACCAATATATATGGTATACGTCACACTCACCAGGTGTTTGTATGTTAAAAGCCACCATGTGAATACCAGCATTCCACATTGTAATAGGATCATAGTTGGATGAATCCATCCTACTACCAGCTGGATATGTCCTGACTAGTTGTCTTTCAGTACAAGCCAATAACTCTGTTTAAATGACACTAATTAAACTTCACACAGTTAGAAAGTTCAGAAATCAAACAGTAAAATTTACTACCAATCTCCTATGATTAGGTACGTATCCTGTACAAGGAGCTTGGCTGCACGTATTTTTAAAATACATAACTGATCTTCAGTTGTGCCCATGCCAGCATCAGAGAGTGGCTATGATCATAAGGTATGAATTCAGTAGTAAAACCAAATGTACTTAATAAAATGTAGTCAAAAGCTTTGATCCATACATTCTTCTTTGTACATATTCATTAACCTTTAAAAACCATAAATGGTGCTCAATAATCATACATGACTGGATTTGGAAAACATTCCAATTAAATCGCACATTAGAAGTTTTGTGGGAAGTTTTGAAATAAACGGTTTTAAAGAATTCAAAGTCAGCAAAACTTGCTAAGGATAGCAAGCACACATATGAAATTTACACAAAAGATGCATCAATCTATTACCTTCCAGGACATCCTGCCAAATAAGACAAAAAATCTGAGCAGTTGGACAAGCGAAGTAGTATCACAAGTGCTCACAATGGGGCATAGGGTGGGCGGGGCAGGGTAGGCAAGAGATAGACTTCAAAATAAAGGCAGACCATGACTGAAGTCCAAATACGAGATTACAGGGTTGTGCTGGCTTCTTAGTGGCTTATATGCAGCAGAAAAAACATATATCACCAGCAAACCACTGATTTTTGCCAAGCCAGGCCCTTCACAAAACCAGAAACCACCATTCAAGCTTGCTCGGACACCACCCAGAAAAGACATCTGTTAAATCAGCCTCGAGTAGTTTGAGTAATGCCGAGGGTCAAAATTATTAGTATTATAGCGTAGTTGTCCACTGCTGGTGTTGGTTTGACTTTGCCTGATGTGCGATTTGAATCAGTTTGTAAAATCTAGTCATGTATAGTGCTGTATATTTATTAGGAAAATTTGGGTTTTTCTGGCTATAAAAATCACCCAAAAACCAGCTACATGATAACATCCTGATGCCTTGGCAGTATTGGTTAGGTATACCCAAGCCCAAAAGTGCCTTCAGTATAACCTACATATGTAAATGCTTTTGTACAACAGATTGCTCCCGGAAAATTTAAAAAAATTATCCAATGGAATTTTCTGCTGACTAACTGCCTGCCTGTCTGTCTGTCTCAGTGCCTGTCATGCCTGATGCCGACTTTCAGACAAGCGTGTTACCTCGATATTAGCTAAGGCTATAGGATTGATTTTTTCACTGCTTCAGCCCAACAGATGCATTTCGGCATATCGCAATGCGTACAATGCACGCATCATGGACTTACCTTCGTCTTCCTTTGTGTCCCATTTCTTTTTGCTGACAGCCCAAGTGGTAGCTCGATGGCTTCCCTACATTTGTAAACGGGAATCATCCATATTTTCTGTGTTGACTGGGTTGATTGCAGAGGCACTTCTCCTACTGTTCTTCATTTGTAACTCTGTGAAATGGGCTGAAAATGAAGCATAATGGCCACTTCACTTTCAAGTCAGTATTGATAGTTGGAACACATGTTCAGTTGCATCCTTTCTTTTGATGCGGTATGCGTGGGTTCACCAGTCATAATAAAACAAACAAGTATAAGGAAAAATTAAGAATTTAAAGTTTGATTAGGGATCATAGAAAAAATTTGGGAAACAAGGGAGATCATCTACACCTGCAGATATACTAGTGAATATTTAAACCCTAATTCAGTCATGGGTAAGCTTTAAATGTTTAATTTTTTTCCTTAAGAGTATAGTAGATTAATCCTTTATTCAGATTAATAAATAATTTACTAGTTGTTTCTTGTCACTACCTGCTGTCACCATCTTTTCTAAATACCATCAATTAAAATTCTCTCACCATCAAGCAAGAACAATGGAATTCTCTACCCTATTCTGATTTACATGAGATTGACATAGCTATACAAACATTTAAATCATACTTAGGTTTGTGACTATACTTACTATATACCTTTGTACAAAGAAAGATATAAGCTTGAAGTATAAAGCCTTGTTTATTGTGTAGGTAAGGGTTTGGTGGAATTTGTGCTCACTAGCAAATTCAAGCCAATCAATTACTGCCTCCATATCTATTTTATTTATTTAGCAAAAACCCTTGGGGGTACATATATCACGTTGATGTACTTTACAGATAGGGATACTCTTGATCTCCACCTGTCTGTCTGTTTGTTTACCTACCCACCCACCCACTCATCCACCCACCCACCCACTCAAACTCACTCACCCACCCACCCACTCATCCAACCACCCACCCACCTACCTAGATGGATGGATAGATGGACAGATGATAGGTAGGTAGGTAGGTAGGTAGGTACTATCTATCCATCGATCTATCCATCATCCGTCCGTCCGTCCTTCCTTCCGTCCGTCCGTCTATCCGTCCGTCCGTCTGTCCATCCATCCATCCATTTATCTGTCTCTATTATCTATCTATCTAGTTGAACCTCTCTAATTGGAGACCTTCATAATCCAGAATCCTCTCTAATCTGACCAAAATATCATTTGCCAACACTTTTGTATAGAAAACAACCTCTGTAATATGACACCTCTGTACTCTGTATTCCAACCTGATTCCCTAGACTTGGAAATACATTGTTTTTTACCTTTGTAATCTGACAGAGAATAATAGCAGCATTAAAAACAATCACAGAAAATAATTTTTAAGCAACCAATGCATTTAATTGGTTGACAATAACTGTAATACTTGCAAATTCTAAAATTAATTCTTGTTAAAAACATTGTGTGATTCGTTTTACCTGTAGTTTACTGCATGATCTGAGATATTGTACAATGTCGGATTACAGAGGTGACTTGATAATCCAACAACCCCCTTAATTCAGCAAACATTTATGGCTCCCATTGAGCGTTGGATTAGAGAGGTTTGACTCTATCTATATATCTATCATCTATCTATCTAAATCTATCTATCTACTATATTAACTGTGTAGCATTCATATGGTATGCCTGCATTCATTCACCTTTGGGATCTTTACATCTGCTTACAGCAGATGACTCACTAAATGAGAACATGTCACACACTGTAGTTTTCTGTTGCTCTTCCCATTTCCATGGATTAATGCGTTTGCTGCGACAGTATATGATCAAACTGTTCAGGTCCTGAAAATTTATTTCCTCGCATAAAATATACACACGAAATTGCAAACCTCATAGAGACCTTCTTCATCCTCTTCTATTTCTTTATCACTGGTTGTCTGATATTTTTGTGAAAGCTTCTGTTTAGGAATTTGCAGCATCACCATTGTAAGTGTCTGGGAAAATGAACTGATTATCTGTGTGGGCAGCCAGCTCAGAATCCTATTATCACCACCATAGCACACCACTGGTACTGCAGTTGTGAATATTAAATACATACATTTCTTGTCTGTGATCCAGATCCACTTGAATTGTTTTTCTTGTTTAATGACTAAGAAGATATATACAGCATGAAAATTAAGTTATTGTTTCCATTATACTAATACTAAGGAACTGTCATGTACATGAGCCATTCAGCATTTATATGAGAAGATCCAAACCAACCACTTGGGATAAGAAAACCTGCATGCTTTAAATATGTTTATTGCTATCAAATAGAATATTATATAGAATATACCATGCGTATAGGTTAATTTTCTTGACAGCAGCTGTTGTCATTTTACCAGTCATTTATCTCCATAATGCCCAGCCTACTTCAGTACTTTTAGATATTTAGGCAAATATTTGAGAAGTGGATGATCTACAATTTTAAAAGGAGCTTCTGGAGATGTTACCAGCACCTAACATCATAGTGAATTGCTAACACATGAAGTATGTCAAACAGGAAGGACCTGCACTTTTCAAAACTGTCCTTAAACTAAAAGCATTACTGATCCAACTGGCTTGAAAGTTGGTACACATACATGAAGGGGTCTAAACACAAATATTTGAACCAAATTTATTCCATTAGCATGGATTTGATGAGTTCATGTGCCATCAAATTTTGTCCAGAAACCCTGTTTTGTCATACCTTCAGGGAAACCAATGTTGGAATCTCTATTGTGGACAGTCAAAGTATCAGAGGGATTAAATAATATTTACAAAATTATAGCAAATGTTTAATGACAGTCAATCATGCATTACCTAATACTAATAATATTAATGTATTTAGAATACAACACAGCAAGTGAAGTTGTGTAGACATTCCTTCTTTGGCACATCATTATAAAATTTATTTATTAATCACCACCTTTGATGTTAAACACTGACTATTTTGTGAAGACAACATGATATTGCTAGGTGCTGTTTACAGTTGGACTGTTATGAAATCGAATTAGCTACTATGAATATTATTGATTATCCCTCACCTTATCACCAGAAGTTTTTACTGTTCCCTTCAGGATTATTTTTCCTTGTAGTTCTAGTGGTGATGGTAGTCGGTCCAGGTCATCTACTTCAACCAATTTCTCTTTTCCAAATTTCTCACCAAAAACTTCAATAAATATTTGTGCCATTTTCTTCTGTGTTACAAAAAAGAAAGTAAGCACTCAAACAATGGCATATACAACACAATTCATCATTCCCTCCCACTGTGTGGGAAATAGATGAAGTAACCATTTTACACATGTGTATGTGCTGTGTGTGCTTGTGCATATTACACTGAGGTCATGTTAAAAGATGAATACAAAATCCGAATGAACAGGTATTATCTCAGAATTCAGTGAGAAGAACTATTTCTTACAGAGTTGGCTTCAATGACCCCCATATGATTTTGCACATGCATTTAAAAGTGTTTGTTTTTTTCTTTCAGAGAGCAAATGCATCCTATGTCCTTCTTGAATCTGCTCCTGCATTCTATGAAGGTAAGCTAAATTACCTGATAGCTTACAATATTTATAACTTTTGCGTTTGTATTTTGCAACCTATCACCATTGGTGTAGCTTGTGGCTGTAAAAAGTAACAAGAAGATCTGATCAATGCCTTTAGGCCAGGCAAAGTAGACTGGTAGTTCTCATCAGCCACTTCCTCAATTTTGATGCGGGTAGGCAGTCATTTTTTCATTATGAAGAAAGCCTTTCTACCCTTTTGTTGAACAAACATATACAAGCATCCATTCTTCCCCAACTCAATTCAATTATGGAATAATTTACCTCAATATATAGTCAAATCTGAAAATTATGATAGCTTCGTAAATAGTTTACGTGTATACACATACATCAATGATACATTTTGAAATTATAGTTTTGTTCTTAATCATATACATTTGTAATTGTAGTTTAGTTTGTGTTTTGTACTGCTTATTGTAGCTATAATTTTTGATTCTTTTTTTCCCTTTTTCTGTGTATAATTAATTATATCTTCAAGTTTACACAGTAAGAATAATAATAACAATATATAGCCATCCAAAATCACAGAAACAGCAGGTTATCTGTCATGACAAGGATTATCAAAAGCCTTCTTTAAGCATATGCTTACGCTTTATCACCTTTCTGTACCAAGAAACTGAATGTGATGGCTGAATATGATGGCTAATATAATCCACTCAAAAACAGCCAAGCTGTAAAGAGTGCGGCCCTCAAAAGCCTGGGTGAAAAAAGTAATGGCTGCAATGATGTTAATGCTAATGAATTTTAGCAATGCACACAGCCATTATTAAAAATTTTTAGGATTAACATCATTGCAGCCATTTCTTGGCCGCCACCTTTGATTTCACAACTTTTTTTCACCCAGGCTTTTGAGGGCCGCACTCTTTTTTTACAGCTTGGCTGTTTTTGAGTGGATTTCACTTCTTTTTGTATTTTCAAAAACCAAATCCTGCACCTTTTTACTGGGACATGATTTCCAGGCCGTCATATCACAAGTTTTGCTAGCATATAGCACTTATTATGATGATGATGATGATAATTATTGGCGCGAGTTGGTCATACTAGTCTGCTCACAGACTGCTTGGGGGTGAAACTAAGTTAACACTGCAAATATACCACTGATTGATACGAAAATGGCTCTGATTTAATGAAATAGCTACTAGATTGAGCCTTAAAGTGTTGCAACAATAGTATGGTGCTAATGCTCTAATAGAGCACGCGTTTTTTCTTTTGCTGAAATCATCTAATAGAACACACATAGAATGTTCTAAAACAATCTAGACTTTCTATTGGTAGATCAGTTTTACTTATTAAGCTAGAATTTTCATTTAGAAGGTAGAAATTAAGTGAAGTGATCAGCCGAGGTAGCAGTGGTTCAATGGTTAAGGATGCAGGCGTTAAGTATGGAGGTCCTTGGTTCGAACTCTGGTCATGATCAGTTCATTTTTTAAACATTTTTTAATGCACCTTTTTTGTCCCCCAGTGACTGCTCCATTAGAGTATCTCAATCCCTTGATTTTACACTTGCTCGGTTTTTGCATTATAACTTTGTAGCTGTAAGTCTGTTGCTGTTCTAACCACCAAAAGGCACTCCTACAATGATCAACTTATGTACACACGAATTTTCAAGTTATTCCTCTACTCAGTTTACCCTATAGCCATGACAAAAGTTTCATCTTTTTTTACGTGAATAAACGCTCATAACTCCTTGGATATTTATCAGATTCATAGCAAACTTGGTATGCAAATGTACCTTTATACACTGTTTACTTGTGCCAAATATCGATACAATGGAGTCACAAATTTCTGTTTTATAGCCATTTTTGCAAAGTGTGCGAAAAGAAATCGAAGCCCCCGTAGCCCCCTATGGCGAAGAAAAAAAAACGAAGAAATTAAAATGAAACTTTGGCCACTCGTATCTCAGAAACAGCTAGGGAGATTTCTTTCAAATTTGGTATGTGGCATGGCCTACCTGGCGGGCACCTCTATAGTGAAACTAATTCCAATTGGATAAGGGATCATGGAGCTAAAAAGGTGTGAAAATCGCACTTTCTTTCTTCCTGTAAATATACTCACGGTGTGGCATGCTGGCTTCTTGGGCCGCATGACACACTACCGTGTGTCTTGATATTATCTATCTAAACGTTGGAATGCTAGCGCACTTGATCAATTATAGCAGTAATGAATTTAGAGGCAGCAGGGTGGAAGGTGATGTGGGCGGGTGATGAAAAACTATGAATCAACTTTGTCTGGCCTTATCTCCGGCAAGCTAATTTTACATTGCAGTCAAGCATGCTTCACTATACATGCTACAATAAGTGTAGATTAGAGACCTAGCACAAGGAACTTTGTGGATTTTAAAAACTTAAACATGAAGATCCATGGGTGTGGTCTCTAAAAAATGAAAGCGTTTTTATATGGGTAAATATTCTTGCTTAAAATAGATGGGCTAAACAGAATTTTCCGTGATTTATAATTGAATTGCTTTAGGAATGCTTATGAAATGAATGTTGGCTGGGTGGCTGTGCTTGGGAGAGCATAGTAAATCAATGAACAAAAGTGAGATCCTGAGGTCTTTTTACTAACATTTTTTTTGGTTTAAAGAACCTGGTAACAGGGTCTTTTAGTGGATTAATATTTTAAAGACTTCATTATCTCCCAAAGATCAAGGAATTTTATGCATACTATTTTCTAGAAACATATAAATTGTAGCAAGAGTATATAATGGGGAGGGAAGGGAGAGTATTGAACTGTGCCATATGCTGTGAAAAATGAGCCCGTAAAGTCCTATGGCATCGTTCAAACGACTCGGTAATTCGTGTTGATTGGTGACTAATTATAAGTGCAGTTGGCGCACTTTGTATATGTGACTACTGAGTGAAAGAATGGTGTACTTGAGAAAAGTATGGCACATTACACAGAGGAACTCGCCATACAAAGAGAAAGACAGAAGCAGCTAACCTGGAAAACAAACATCGAGGTTTCATCATGGTCGAGCGAGGTCGAAATTTTGATATTTCATCATGGGTAGATATTTCATCATGGTCGCCACCCCATGCCTCGCCTCGACAGTTCTACTAGTTAAAGTGACATGTCTAGATGGAATTTCAGCCATTGCGATTCCATACGGTTAAAACATTTAAGGTGTTAAATCTGAGCAATCAACAGCAGTCAGGTGTACGACAAGAAACGAAGGTATGCAGGTTACTTTATGGGCTCATTTTTCACAGCCTATAGCGCAGTCTGACACTCTCCCTCCCCATTATATACTCTTGATTGTAGTAACAGAATTTCTCCATAAAAGATTAATAAATGTGACTCAGTCTGGGAAAACCGGGCTTATCGCCTACTTAAAAGTATTGAGAAATGCTGTTTTTAAGTATTTAGTGTGTTGTAGCTCACCAATGGTTGAAGCTATGTGTACCAAATTTTCACATGTTTTACACCAATTTCTTACCTTCCACAGCATCCACTGTGCAAGTAGCCAACAACTAAGTTTCCCACCATTTTAGATAGTTTTAAACCGAGGTTGACTGTATCAGGCGAGCTGCAAAATGGGTGGGAGACGGGGGCCTGGGAAGCGGGGCAAGATGGTGTTCAAAAATTGAAAAGGGAAGGCATAGGGATGAATTAGGCCAAGTTTTGGGCCATTGAGGTCTCAAAATTGGCTAAAATGAAAGGAAATTCACAACAAAGGTACTTATTCAATACCACAGAGCTGTACAGCCACATACAGTCATCCCCAGGCTGACCAGAGCTCCATTAAGGCCCCACACCGCATGTACGGATCGCCACAGGGCTTGGGAAAAGCAGCCAGCAAAACCAGACCACTCAAGTCTAGCTGATTTTGATTGCGGAATTATTCATGTAGTTTTGTGTCCTGGGTGAAAAATCAAATCTGCTGACATGGGCAATAAGACCGGTTTTCTCAGACTGGGTCACAAATAATCATGCATAATTGCATACTTGTTGTTGCCTGCAGCAATGGTTCACTAGAGACAGAATAAGAGGAAAATATGATGTATGGAAAGTATACTCCTGTAAAATACATATTTTATAGCTAACACTGCACTAAACAAGTACGTGTATACTCAGGGGCGGATCTAGGATTTCAGAAGGGGGGGTGCTAGCATGGACATTTATATAATTATATATGTAGCAAGATAATTGATACAACTAGTGTGAGAAGCACACTCAGCATGCAGAGCATGCTCTATCTAGGGGGTCTGGGGGCATACCCCCACAGGAAAATATTTCAAATTTGGCCTACTGAGATTGAATTTGGTAGTGATTTTGAGTGAAAAATGATGTCACTTTGTTTATGTCATACCATTATTCCCCTACAGTTTGTCAATATTACTAAAGGATGCAGCCATGTAGCTATAATTCAATCTTAGACTAACATCTTAAAGAACTAGTAGTGGAAACATATGGGTATCAGCAGCTGCACATGATCAAATTTAGTGTTTTGAAGAATAGCATAATTTACAGTCTCATGGCTCAAACTACACTAGCTGTCCAAACAGTAGAGAGGGTAAGTGGGAGTGGACAGGGCAAGTAGACTGACTCACCATTGTATGGAGTGCATGTGCACTCAATTGTATATAATTCTCCAGCTAGAGGGGCTCTAGATCTGGTGGCATATATACTCCCAGACCTCCTGGAAATTTTTGGAAAATGGCTATCACAAGATTAAATCTAGAAGCTATTTTTAACCAAATGTGGGTACAAGATAAATGAGTTCAGGTGGAAGTAATTTTAATTTGAATGAGTTCAGTTGGAAGTAATTTTAATTAAAAAACAGAACTATACACTGTTTCTTGTTATTGGATTTGAAAATGTATAATAATTAGTGGCTTGTCAAAGAGAATAAAGAGTGTATAGACAGTATAGTTAATTGAATGTAAGGTCAAGGAGAATATTTAAAACACAGGATTGGATCTATATACTTCATATGTAGCCACTGTTCTGAAGTGCAGGTTGCTATTTCAATCTAACTTTTAAAATGATGGATCCATCCATCATTATAATTGTTTTACAACTATAGTCTACTAATACAACTAGTTTTTGGCCACAACTAACCGCTTTTTAGCACACAACGATCATGACAACATAGTATTATTTAAGCTTAAAGTTGAGCTTCAAGGGATTTGATAGTGTAAACTCCAAAGCTGCTAGATTTATACAAATGTAGCATGGGATTTGATCAAGCAAGGGAAACAAGAACGAACAGTTCTCAGATCTCAGTTCTCTTGTGAACTTTATAAAAGCTAAGAAATTCACTATTATATAAGACCACTGTTTTACTTGCAAGAGAAGCATTTCAACCCAAGAATCAAGTTTGTAGCAGAGCCTAAAAAACTTACAATATTTGACAGAAAAGGTTATTTTCAGAATAGATTTTCAATTAATGATGTTTTATACAATTTAGTATGTTAAAGGTATAAATCTTTTACCTGAAGTGATTGGTATATGGCAGGATGTTTCGTACAATGGTGAGGGTAGCAGTGCACAGGTCTAGAAGAATAGGTTTAATTTCAGCTTACACTCTGGTAACTTCTTGAAAATTATAGTTTTAATGTTGGATGTTTTATTAGAGTAGTTGACTGTTCTATTAGAGTATTTCGGATTTAGCAACTTCTAAGGTAAGACTTACTGCAAAAGTATAATTTTGAACCCCTTTTAGTAATTCTTGGATAAGATTAGCTATTCCCCTTGCTCTTTCCATCTTTTCATTTCCCATACATGTGTATAAAATGCAGCTGCACCTGTAGTACAGCTTCTAAAAGCTTCCTAGCTTGCTCATTGTAAAATTTTGGAGGGGGGGTGCTTCAGCGCCCCAAGCACCCCCCCCCCCCCCCCTAAATCCGCCCTTGATACTCACATTAATAGTTTTCACAACTTCTTTGAGTGATAATTCAGACACTAGCGTGTAACCATGGGTAATTTTTGGCATTCCACCGGCACCTATTGGCATAGCCCTTATGAGTAATAGTCCTTGCATATTTGTATGCATACATACATACATACATACATATTGTATACTTAAGCATCTGCATGGACATAGTGTTAATCCTGCATAAGGCACAATGCAAGATTAACATCAAATAACACACCATCCCAGCAGTCCAATTCCAGACATCTACACTCTTGTAGTAGTGCTCTCACATAAGCATCAGTAGTGGAACGTCCTGTTAATTGGTGTCCCTCTAAGTAAGTGTTGTGAGAGGAGTTGATGAAGTAGTGACTGAGTGGTTGAGTCATGTCCTGATTATGGAGTATATCAACACATTTTATTGATGTGATCATGTTACCTGATAAACTTCCTTATGTTCTGGATTGACAATTGAATTTTCTGGACTTCGCAAAAAGCTACAAATCATACACATATAGTAATATTGAACACAATTGAAAGTAAACTTGATACCTCACAAAACCACCCAAGGAAAGAAGACAAAGGCTCATGTGAAATTCAAATGGTTTAGATTTTGCCTGGCACATCTTAAACGCTCTGTGATGGTAGTCATAGTGACTCATTAGGTGAACACACTTTTCATCAGTTGCATCATTAGGAGACCACTGCAACAATAATAGCATCGCTCAAATGAACTGAGGAATGTGTGATTTGCATGCATGCAGTTAAAGTATATAACATATGTGTGCAATGCTTTTATATTGTTTACATCCTGTTAAACAAAATTTTGAAGGTATTTAAGCCTAGTAGGGACCATTACAATGGAAAGTGAAGAAACTAGGGAACTGTAAATGTCATTTAAAAAGTAGTGGCAGAATTAAATTTGAATGTCAGGTGATAATCTCCCTTGTTTCTTCACTTTTTATTGTAAAAGTCCTTACAAAGTTTCAAAATTGTAATTGCTCCTTCCACTTATCTTCGATAGAGCGCATACAACTTGAAAGGACTTGTACTTTATTTGTAAAATGCAAGTGACTATTTTAGCACCTTTGCAATTAATTAACATACCCAACACATACAAATCGAAACTTCCAGGGTAGGTAGTCATTAAGAAAGAATTTAAAGAGAGATACAAAGGTATAGCACTATACTGCATGTAGTATTTTCTCTTTTGGAACCTCAAATGAAAGCCATCAAAGAATTGAGTGTGTATATGTAGTTCCAGTCATTTATCCTGGAGTGAGTGAGTGAGTGAGTGAGTGCATGCATGCATGCGTGCGTGAGTGAGGGAGGGAGGGAGGGAGGGAGGGGGACTCCGGGAAGTGAAGTCAGTCAGTCAGTCAGTCAGTCAGTCAGTCACTCAGTCAAAAATCTGTAGTTTTGCAAAAATTCTGCAGCAATTACTCACTGGCATTGTTTTGGGCCATTTTAAGCTGTGGATTTTAGTGAATCAATACCTCTGTATCACTGTATTTATATAGTTTGTAGACTGGTGTTTGGTAGAGTTTTCGGTAGGAAATTACAAACCTTCATCATCCCTACTATAGGAGTACATAGCATACAGTACATAGCATACAGTACATAGCATACAGTCTTACAGCATTACATATTCATTTCTAGCAAGTTAGTGGTGTAGTTGTCACATATGCTTACCTGTTGATGTTCAATTAAAAACTTTTTGAATTCCTTTACTGTCATTCCTAGAAAAGGATACTCTTTGGTGTATTCTTTGAATACTTTCAGCAGCTGAAGATAAATAGCCTAAATACTCACAAATAGTCAACAGAACACTAACCATACAACCTGGCTGGCTTATTCCACACAATAAATTATAAAAAAGAATAAAGCCATCCCAGTGAAGAGCATTAGCATGTCCTGTTTCCTCTAATTGGAACTGATGAGATTTCTAATAAACAACAAAAGATAGTGCACACAGAATTTACTTTGTATATGTACATTATACACATGTAGAAAGCAAAGCCTTCAGCTGCTGTTACATGGTTACACTTAGCCAGTAACACGAAACTTGGTCATCTGTGCATTAAACAGGTTGCAAGTCACACAGGAAAATCTTTTTGGGAAAGGACTTGTATCACACGTAAGGCTATATATAGCTCATGGGTGATGGTGGGTTTTAAAGTCCCACCTGGACCCCACTAGTTATAATTAGGCATATGGACAGTATGCAAATGTTTCCCACAGTTAACACCAGGTCTCCATTAATTCAGCCTGGGAGATTGAAGCATTATAAGTAAATTTTTTGCCCAAAGGACCAATAGTAACATCTGGGTATTGAACTTGCCGGGGACTATCAATTACCAGCTCAGTAACAGACACATACATTACAAACATACTACATAAAGGAGGAGTATACACAGAGTACATACGCACTCCCTTGCTCACACACAAAAGTGTTCTGACAACTGTGAAAAATTTGCTATTGCTTGCCATCTAGTGAATCAGCACTGGAGTACCATTTAGGTACTAATGTTGGTGTGAACAAATTCTCCTGGGGCAGAACTAGTAAAACACAGGAGGGCTGTGCCATGTCTCACAAATAGAGGTTGTAGAACTCTAATACTGCTAAGCAAGACACGAACTGTTAGGTCTTTTACTTCCCAAGTTGACACTTGATACCAGGTCCCCATTATGCTGAGTAGACTAGAGCAATGTAAGTAAAGTTTCTTGTTTGAGGAAACAACAATGGGCATCATGCACTGAACATCAGACCTGGATCCTAGTATTTATCTCACAAACATCTCTACACCCCTTCCCACACACTAATTTTTGGTTGCTGTTTACATGACCTGCTACCCAGTGAAACACTAAGGAACTAATATAGCAACACTTCCTAGAGCAGAGCTACATACTACCTCACAGAAGAACTGGATTGTAGACAGCTTGCAAGTGACAGTGTGGTCGTCCAAAATCTCTCACCTTTTAGACATGGAAAATGTCACATACACCCCCCCTTTTATAACACCAGGTATATACATATATGTAACTGGGTAGATGCAGGGCAGAGTTGTGGTAACGCAATACAAATGTAACGCGATACGTAATAATATTACTTTTACAGTAACGAGTAATATAAGGTGGGGTCTATTCTACGGAACGGAACGGAACGGAACGGAACGGAACGGAACGGAACGGAACGATGGACTAAACTACGGAACGGAATGCTTTCTCAAATTGAAGCTTGCAGCTTACCATTGCTGTACAAGTTATCGGTGGCAACATAGGCACTTCCAGCAGGTAATCAAACGCACCCCAAGAAAGATAAAACGAATTTAAGGATCGATTGTGGGTTCTTGTTGGTTGTCATTAGTAACGAAGTACTAATTGTGGGAATCGCTGACTCAATGTGTTCATCTTCGGATGTATCAAGTAGGGAACTTAATTCATGACTAGTATGTGAGTTGTTTTTGTTTACTTTGACTTTAGAATTTAGATTTCCGAAAGGCGTTTGATTCTGTCCCTCATAATCGACTACTGATGAAATTGAAGGCATATGGCATGGGCGGGTCTCTACTAAGATGGGTACAGAATTTTCTTTCTGGTAGAAGGCAACGAGTTGTGCTTAATGGTGATCACTCTGGTTGGTCCACAGTCTCTAGCGGGGTTCCCCAAGGTTCAGTCCTTGGCCCCCTGCTCTTTCTGTTATATGTTAATGATATTCCGTTAGCTGTGGACAGCCCAATCCTACTATTTGCTGATGATGCCAAGATCTTTCGATCAATTAGATGTGAAGCCGATTACTTACAACTTCAACGGGATATTGATATATTGTTTGAATGGTCGAGAACCTGGTTGCTTAATTTTAATATTAGCAAGTGTTATGTTTTGCATTTAGGTCTCACCCACTCCTATGGAAATTATTGTATTGACGGTAATGTTATAACATCTACTGAGTCAGTCAAAGATTTGGGAATCGTCGTTGACTCTTCTCTGAAGTTTGATAACCATACTGCTATAGTAACTGCAAGAGCTAATCGTATACTAGCTGTGATTAATAAATCGTTTGAGTACTTGAACACCAACGTGTTACTCCAACTGTACAAATCTTTTGTTCGTCCCATATTAGAATATGGAAATATTATATGGGGTCCACAGTTCATACTTGATCAGCAGTCAGTTGAAAAAATTCAAAGAAGAGCTACCAAGTTAGTGAGCGAAATTAAAGACTTGCAATATGCTGACAGATTAAACCACCTAAACTTACCATCTCTCAGATATCGACGTCGTAGAGGGGACTTAATTTACACATACAGACTATTTCATAACATGCTGGACATGGATAGCTCATCTTTATTTACCCTTCGATCATCTTCTATAACAAGAGGTCATGATTTAAAGATCTACAAACCACACGCTATCTGCTTGCCACGCCGTCACTTTTATTCAGTAAGAATTATAAATGATTGGAATGGACTCCCATATGACTCAGTTAATGTTCATTCAACCAATTTGTTTAAGACACATCTAGATAGATTTTATTATGATTACCAGTATGATATTGTATAGTTATTTTTGTAGCAGTTTGATTGTTTAGATCAGGTTTTTACAGGCTTTGCCTCCTTACCTGTACCCCCAATAATAATAATAATGTACATGTCTGGGGCCCAGCCTTTCTAATCAGCATAAATCAGTATGTAGCTATACTCTACAAAGGAAACAAGTATGGTGACAAGCTGAATCAACTCAGTCTAAGCAGAATCTAAAGGAATTTTGTGCAGTGTGTGAGGAGCAAACAATCAGATACCTCGAGGAGGCTACATTGTGTGAACATGAATGATTCATTAACAGAGTAGTGGACTAATGCCAGATATCTCAGCCCAAGTAGTGAGTTGAATCCAGGATGGAGTCTATTTTACAGAATGGAATGCTTTCTGAATCAAAACTTGCAGCTTGGCTAGCCACTGTCATCGCTGAAATTGCATTTTATCAGTGGAGCCTCCAGGAAAATTGAATAGGATAATAATAAAATATTAATAGCTGACTCATGCAGTGATTGTTCTACTACCTGATATATCAAGCAGGTCTCTTCAATTCATTTATTGCATGACCAAGGCAAGTTTTGTTATTACAATACAGCAGCTGATTGGAACAGGATGTCAGTTGTTTCTGCTGATCTTTACAAGATAAATAGTTTAGAAGACCACTCAATTTCTTTAGTTTCAGAGCATAATATCCACAGAGAAATTAACTAGAAAGTTACTGGTGACAGGAAAAGGCTAGGTGATCATGACTTTATTCAGTCTAATAAACAGAATATGTGGTTGATTGAGTGAGGTATCACTTTCAAAATGTTCAGACGACCAGCGATGGAGATGCATGGATTCATCGAAATTTTGTTGCGGTTGGAGACACCAAAAGCAAACTGACTGTATGTTTTATTAATATTCATTCACTTTCTTTATATTTTCTCAATTTTGAACCTGCATGTATACAAATAATTAAATTTTTCTTAGTCAATAGAAATCCTAGAATAAGATGGGAGAGAAAAATTATCTTTGTTTACCTATACTGTACAACTTCAAAGGAAAATGAAGAAAACATACAAATTAATAAAATTAGTACAACTACAAGAAGGTGAATTACAGATTTAAATACTTAGAGCCTTTAGTTAATCATTGTTCCAAAGCAAAATTGTAGATGGAAAAAAAAGACTGGTGAGATCTTGGTTAATTAACGACAGTGGATAGAGATTAAAAGGGTGGTAACTTCTTGTTCTTGAATATGTTGCAAAGTGGAGGTACAAATCAAAATGGGATATCAATTTCATTATGAAAACTTTGTATACATAAAAAATCTAGCATTATTGTATTCATTTGTTCTCCACTTAAAGTAGATCCAACACAGAGCAGCCCGCACTGTAACAAATACATGTGATCCCACTGTAATTTCATGGACCAGCTGGACTGGGAATCGCTTGAAAACAGACAAACAAATTTAACCCGTTTTGTTTGAATTGAAGCATGTGAAATGTTACACTTAAGAAATTCTAGAATTCTTAGGTGGTATGTAATTAATGTGAGTGTTCCATTTCAGGTCTGACTAGATACATTGAAACTACACACACATCTTGGTCCAAATCACGTTTTCCTGGTGGCTATGGGCATGGTTTCACATGCACAGAAGGCTTATAATTAAGCTTTGGTTAATCTTGCAGTTTTGGCATTTAGCCTGATTCAAGGCTAGCAGTCAGACACATCCTTGAATTTGTGCAACAGAAAAAATCAGCTCACTACTGAACATGGCATTAGTCCACTGCACCGGCTGTTAATAATTCCATGCATACACTTCAGTGATGTTTGCAGAATATAGCCTCTTTGCGGTCCGCCAAAATATTTGTTCCTCACATACTGCACAGAATTCTTCAAGTTTTACTTCAGCTGGCTCTTTCCTGTTACTAGTGTCTTCCTGCTTGCTTTGTACACTGATTTATGACTTGAAAAGCTGACCCAGACTGTTTTTTAAAGTCAAAATAAGCAAAACAGCTCACATAAAGCGCCCTTCTTGATATATCCGTAGATGAAGCATCACTAATACAGCTCATCGCACAATTAATACTTCGTTACTAATGACAACGAACAAGAACCCACAATCGATCCTTTAATTCATTTTATCTTATGTTTAATCACCCACTGGAGGTGCCACTGATAACTTGTAAGGGCAGTTTCAGCAATGGTAAGTTGCAAGCTTCAATTTGAGAAAGCGTTCCGTTCCGTGGTTTAGTCCATCATTCCGTTCCGTTCCGTTCCGTAGAATAGACCCCACCGTAATATAACGCATTACATGACAAAGTAGCGAGTAATATGTAGCGGATATTACATCTGAAAATTGCAACGAATGTAATGCATTACTTCCTTTTAAGGTGCATTGTATCCAGGCACGTGATTGATTGCATTTTGGGTCTAGACAAGACTGGAGATAGCGTTATACGCATGGACAAAGAATGATAGTGTATACATGGACAAAGAATGATAGTGTACGGGGAGTGCCCTTGAGGCCAAGATACAACAATAAAGTATGTATTTGTGGCTGAACTACACCAGAGAAACACATGTCTTGCTCGTGTCACTTGTAGTTGTAGGCTGGTAGCTTGTATTTAGAAGGTTGGACTTACTTTATAGTTTGTAACGAACAAATGTAATATGTAATATTATTACTAGTTACAGCCTTCAGAGTAGCGAGTAATATGTAACTCGTTACTTTTTTCAGTAAGTAATATGTACCTGTGGCACGCTACATTGCGTAAAAGTAACAAGTAGTATGTAACTAGTTACATTTTTAGTGTAACGACCCCAACTCTGTGCATGGGAGCATGACAGAGGTGGGTATAAGTTTTGCTGAAAGAAAAAACAAGTTGATATTGTGCTACTTCTAAAAACCAGGCGCCATGCAGCTAGCTAACTCATCTATGCTACTATAAATTGACCAACTATGTATTACTACTTTACAATAGGGTAATTTTGGGTTATGCAATAACATTATTAGCTAATTCTCGTACTTCGTAATTCATGAAATATTCGTAATTCGTTCAATTACGTTGCTATGCACTGCTAAGGAAGCGTTTGTTAAACAAACCGCTTTTACCAACATATTACGCACAGAAGTATCTTCTAAACTGTTTTATAGTTTGACTAACGTGTTTTTTCCCACAAATTCTCTCGACAAAGCCTCAAAGCTGCTCTTCATTTTCGTTCGCGTACGTAAGGGATACGCCCCCTTTCAACTCGAAGCGATAGGCTATTCCTGGCAGTGTACGAGGCCTGCACCGTTGTTTTTCAATTGCTAAACGTCTGAAAACCTCAAGGGGAAGGTAGTCTGAGGAAAGTCGCCACACCCGTATTTCAGTCCGCCGAAAAGAAACCACCTCAGAGCCAAGTTCACCTGTGCAGAAGTTTAATACAGATTTCATTTCACTTTAACTTCTAACGTAAAAGCTGCTTTTACCATTATTAAACGATTTTGCTCACGTGGGTGCGTACGAACAAACATAGGTAGATAGGTACACACACACACTTTTACGAAAACAATTACAGTAAACCAGGCGCACGCCCACAGCCGGCCGAAGGCCGGCTGTGGGCGTGCGCCTGGTTTAACAACAGTAACTTGAAACCAGGGAATCAAACTTTTGAATGCCCCTTAGCTGCTGCTGCTTAGGGACCCGCCGATTATGCTGTCATAATTATGAGCATAATAGGTGTCTGAAAGCATTGAGCATAATGCTAGCATAATAGGTAGAATATTTGTGTAATAGTATGAATTCTTGCTTATCAAAATAGCTATCACAGAAAGATCGATATACTCTAATAGAACAGTCAGTAACTCTAATAGAACAATCATATAACTGACTGTTCTATTAGAGTATATCGATCTTTTCTGTGATATACATTTTGACAAGTTTGTGCTTCAGCCACTTATTATTTATCCATAAATTGGAAATTATTACTAGAGCATGGGAACTGAAGCATAAATAATTGGGCATAATTTGAGCATAATGGGTAAGTATTGAGCATATATTTAAGCATAATAGGTAAATTTTTGAGCAGTGCAGCATAGCATAATAGGTAAAATTATGAGCATAATCGGCGGGTCCCTACTGCTGCTGCTGATGCTGATGCTGCTGCTGCTGCTCCTCTCACACAAGCACAGCATGCACTGGCCTTTGGATACATTATATGGACATACCAAACCTGTTCCATTATCCTACCTGGGCTTTACCCCTTAATTGAGATAGTCATGGGCAGTTGACATTTGCTTCCATTTGGACTCATTAAAACAATAAGTAGCAGTACACAGTATTGATTGATTGATTGATTTTTTGATTGATATTTGTTTAAACTCATAATGTTTGGCATAGCCGTTCTTCCACGTCAGAGTACACAGAAGCACATACAGATATACAAGTACAAAACTGAAGAACATAAAAGACATGACAAATACAAAGAACACAATTAAATATAATACTCAAGTTAACTAATATTAGTTATATAATGAGTCTTTGTCAAAGTAACAGATTCTCCATGTTTGCAGTATTATAGAAACTAAACTATGCACTGTTACTTGTTACTCAATACACAATTTCAGGTAAAGATTACATATCTCTCACTCACAATAAGGTATTCATGCACTTTGTTGTAACTCATGTGTGGTGCAACGCAACTAGCAAATGAAAGTGCTGAATCTTCCTTGACTATATATAGCTTCCTGTTCCATTGTAGACTAGTGAGTGATCAACCACCCAACAAATGTTAAGAACAAACAACAAGTATAAACTATTCTATCATTGTTTTATATCATACATCAACTTTGAAATACATAAAAATGGTCAATGCGAAACAGCCATAAGCTGCAAAAAGGAATTTTAATGATAGTGTAATCATTTAAAGTGATCATTTCCCAGCAGAGTATTTTTGATTTTACAACATTTTTAAAGGCCACGCCCATTATTGCTGTTTTGATATGGATATAACTTATTGTATTACAAGCCCAAAGCTAGCCTATATGACTAGTTTTAGAGCTCACTTTGATTTGTGTTTTCTATTTTCTACATTAGTGAAGGTAAAATGATTACACACTGTATTATTTATATTTAAATTTGCCTCATCCATGTAATAGAAAATGCACCCTAATACAACACTCAGAGTTTGTACAATTACAATAGCATCCATGTAGAATGTTTTAAAACTCTCATTGTTAGAGTTTTCAGCTGTAAACTTTCCATAAATTGCCCAAGTTGGGTCAAGGTAGAACTTTTATTTATGTATAATGTAGAAATTAAGGAAATTAAACAACTGGTTGTTTAGGAGTGGAGGCCTGTGATTTGTATCCAGCAAAGGATTTTCCAACATTTTTATAATGAGTGACTGTTCTATTACAGTGTTTTGATTGGCTAACCTACATACTGAATAATTTCCAACGTATTCAAATTAGTGGTTTACGCTGCAAGCATGACAACATATTGCCTTGTGATTTGTCAAAATTGCTAATTTGCTAGTTATTATCCTGATCTGGAAATTAGAAAACTGCACAGAAATTTGGTCTTACTACCCTCCAAATTTGAAAGCAACTGAAGAAAGCCCGGGAAGTTATGGCAATTTTTCGTAAGTCAATTGTGAAAAAATCTAAGAACTGGAAGATTAATTATATATAATACAGACTTATCTGTTGTGCACCCACACCAGCTTTCGTTGGCTGCATGACACACTATCACAAGTTTGTAGAAATTGCAGTGTTAATCAATTGTACTGTGGCTGGCTAAGGTATACAACTATACTTACATCAGTTACTTAATTTCTATCTTTTACATAAATGTATGTTCTACCTTGACCCTGGAAGTTTATAGCTGAAAGCTCTAACAATGAGAGTTTTAAAACATTCTGCATGGATGATTGTAAATGTACAAACTCTTAGTGGTGCATTTTCTATTAGATCAGACAAATTTAATATAAATAATACAGTGTGTAATCTTTCATTACCAGATTTTTATGAAAAGAAAACTCTTCTCTAATTAATACCCAAGGCTCCACTACAGCTATAGAGAATGTGCACAACCATTACACCAAACGTCACACTCAAACTCGAATATTGTGGAATCAATAAATAAAATTGGTTCTAATAGTTCACATCTTAGCAAAAAGTTACAACCAATAGTTGCACTTAATGACAAATACAAACTGTGCACAAAATAAGGATACAATATAGCTGGATCAGTGTGGGGATAACGGCTGGAAAATAGATGACTCTTAGAAGTAACAAATGTTTTCAACTGTCAACAATACAATGTAAAAACCACCAATGAGTATGTCACTTTCACATACTTTCTCAAGCCAGAGTTGTTGCTCTAGTTCACTGTCACAGATAAGATCAAGTGATTGCAACATCACATATCTCTTGCTATGTCCTGGCATGGTGGAGACTGTATAGGTATAAACATTATCACATCAGATGTATATTACTATAGCTTATAATTATGTATGCATGTATGTATGTGCGTGTGTGTGTGTGTGTGTATGTGTGCGTTTGTGTGTGTGTGTGTGTGTGTGTGTGTGTGTGTGTGTGTGTGTGTGTATGTATGTATGTGTGTGTGTGTGTGCAGTATGTGTGTGCGTGTATGTGTGTGTGTGTGTGTGTGTGTGTGTGTGTGTGTGTGTGTGTGTGTGTGTGTGTGTGCAGTGTGTGTGTGTGCAGTGTGTGTGTGTGTGTGCGTGTATGTGTATGTGTGTATGTATGTATGTATGCATTAGAGTTCTCATAAACAATCAATTACAGTGATTAATTGATGAAAAATATAAAAATACAATTGATTTATTATTTTGCAATCAATTAATCGTGTAGTATACACATGTCATCAATAACAAGTTGATGTTGTGCTACTTCTAAAAACCAGGTGCCATGCAGCTAGCTAACTCATCTGGGATTAACCATAGATAGTATATGCTACTATGAATTAACCAACTATGTATTACTATTTTAGAATAGGGTAGTTTTGGGTTGTGCGATAATATTAGCTAATTCTCATATTTCGTAATTCATGAAATTTCCATAATTCATTCAATTATGTTGCTATGCATTGCTAAGGAAGTGCTTATTATTTGTGTGTGCTGTGCAGAAATCAATGTGATTATAACGCACAGGTGTGATTGTGATAATTATCTAAGAGGGTACAAAACTGATCATGTGTGTGGGAGTTGACTATATGAGGGGGGATTGAGTTCCACAGTTTGATTGTCGAGGGAAAAAAGGAAAATTTAAAACTATCAATTCTGGAATCTAGTTGGTTGAAGTAGCCATTTCTCAAGAAGGGTGGAATAGGAATCAAACAATCATTTGGAATACACACCAGGTTGTTAGTGATTTTATACATCATCTGTAATTTGGCTCTGTTCCTCCTGCTTTTTAGGGTAGGTAAGTTAAGATTTTCATTAATGAAACACTTGAGAATCTAGAGTAGTCCTTGTAACATAACCTTGCTGCCGATCGTTGAACCGCTTCTAGAAGATTTGTGTTGGTAGATGTGTGGGGTCCCATACAGGAGAAGCATACTCTATTACCGGTCTCACCATAGCTTTATAACAGTTAAGTTTGGTATTAACAGGACAGTGGTATAAGTTGCGATGTAAGAAAGCGTTGACTTTGGTGGCTTTGCTTGCTATCTGCTTTATATGTTCATTCCAAGAAAGGGTCTGGTCAAAAATTACTCCGAGATATTTGGCATGGGTGACTTCCTTTATTGAGTGGTTGTCAATATAATAGATGTTAGGTATGATGTTCTTTTTGCTAGAAATCCTTAAAAATTTGCACTTATTAGGATTAAATATCATCTGCCATTTGTGTGACCATTGTGTGAGAAGATCAAGATCTCTCTGTAATACATAACAGTCTTCTATGGAATGTATGTTACGGTAAAGAATAACATCATCTGCATATAGTCTGATCTTGCTTTGTACTTGTAAAGGGATGTCATTAATAAAAAAGAGAAATAACAAGGGGGCTAAAACAGTGCCCTGTGGAACACCAGAAAGAACATCAGATGAAGAGCTTTGTTTATTATCAAGGATTACTCTGTGTGAACGGTTACTAAAAAAATTCTTAATCCATGTAAGTAGAGTGCCTCTGATACCGTAGTGATGTAACTTGTAAAATAGTCGGGAATGGGGAACTTTGTCGAAAGCTTTGCAAAAATCCAACAGTAATACGTCACATTGTCCTCTTTCATTCAGACACTGGGCAAAGTCATGTGTTGTTGTAATCAGTTGAGTTACACAGCTCCTATGCTGTCGAAATCCAGGCTGTTGCTCGTTAAAACTTGATGGCAGTCTAAATGTTCAAATATGCAAGAGTATATAACATGTTCTAGTATTTTGGAGCAAATACAAGTTAGTGAAATTGGTCGGTAGTTGCTGGGATCATCTTGTTCAACCTTACAACAAATGCTAATTTTCCTAGACTACATAATTAACAGCCCCTCACAAACTGATGTGGTGTACTTCGATATCAGTAAAGCCTTCGATACCGTATCTCATGCCATCTTGCTCAACAAGCTTTGGTCTGCTGGAATAACTGGGCTTGGTTCCGGGAATATCTGACTGATCGATATCAACGTGTTTGCATCAACAACTGTTACTCCGATTTACTGCCAGTTCTCTCAGGTGTGCCCCAGGGCAGCATACTTGGCCCCGTGCTATTTCTAATTTATATAAATGACATGACATCATATATACACCAAAGCCAACTCCTAAAATTTGCCGATGATACCAAGTGTTTCATGCACATCTGTACTATATCTGACTACAACGCTCTGCAAGAAGATATCATCGCTTTATTTACTTGGTCCAGAGAGACAGATCTGAATTTTAATCTAAAAAAATTCGTACATTTATCATTTAAACGCAAGTTAGAAACCACCTACACCATTTCGGATATTACTATACCACATAATGACTCACACAAGGACTTAGGGCTCATATTATCTGAGAATCTAAGTTGGGACAAACACTACAAATCAATCTCTGCTCGTGCATACAAGGTATTGGGACTAATACGTCGTACTATTGCTTCTACCCATTCTGCTTCTACATTGGTCACATTATATATTTCAATGGTTCGATCTCAGCTGCTCTATTGCACCCAACTATGGCGTCCACACCTGATGAAAGACATTTTAACTCTTGAGCAAATCCAGTGCCGTGCCACTAAGTATCTATTAAATGATTACACCAGTAGTTACAAAACCCGTCTAGTAAAACTAAGGATCCTTCCTCTGATGTACCTGTTCGAGTTACAAGATATATTATTTGCAATCAAATCAATCAAGGTACAATCTAAACAGTTCAATATTCATGATCATATCAACTTCAGCTCAGCTAATACTAGATCCGGCACCAGCAACAAATTGATCATCCCTCATCATTTAAATAACGTATCTAGACATTCTTATTTCCATAGATTACCAACTCTCTGGAATGCCATGCCTATCCTTAACTTGAATCTAACGTTTCCTCTGCTAAAATCAAAACTAAAAACTTTTCTCTGGGATCATTTTATAACTAACTTTGAAGATAACAACAATTGCTCATTGCACTATCTCTGTCCTTGCTCAAGATGCCACCAGTCACGTCCACCCACCTCAAACTACTCAACTCTACTTCCAGTTTTATCAGGTGTGCCCCAGGGGAGCATCCTTGGCCCACTTTTGTTCTTAGTTTTCATCAACGATTTGTATCTATCCATTCATCACTCCAATGCTTTATCTTTTGCAGATGATACTAAATGCTATAAACTCATCTTTGAACTACTTGATTCCATCAAACTCCAGGATGACCTCAACTCCTTATTTGACTGGTCTCAAGACTCAAACCTATCTTTTAACACTAAGAAATTTATTCACCTCTCCTTTAATACAAAGTTCCCAACTTCTTACAACATTGACGATTCCTCAATAATATCTAGTAACACCCATCGTGACCTTGGTATCATTCTATCTACTGACCTGTCCTAGAGAAACCACTATCACCACATTTCATCCAAAGCTTATCGAACTCTAGGATTGCTTAGACGTACATTCAGCCATTCTATTAACACTACAACTAAAAGAACTCTGTACATAGCACTAGTAAGGTCTCAGCTTCTGTATTGTTCCCCATTGTGGCATCCCTACCTTATCCAAGATATCTCTGCTCTTGAAAGAATACAGCGCCGAGCTACCAAATACATCCTCAACGATTATGTTTCTGATTATAAAACTCTCCTTATCAAGCTCAACCTACTACCATTAATGTATATTTATGACCAGTGTGACATTCTGTTTTTCATAAAATCAATTCAAAATCCATCTGATCATTTCAACATCCAGACCTTCATCAAATTCTGTCATCATTCTACTAGGTCTTCTTCCAGTAACAAACTTGAACATGTTTTTACATCATCTAATCAACAAAAAAACTTCTACTTCAACAGACTTCCTCGAACCTTCAACAGCTTACCAGTAATTGACCTAACTCAACCCTTTGTTACCATTAAATTTCAACTAACTAAAATCCTATGGCAGCATTTTATAAGAAACTTCGATCCAGACAACCAGCATAGTTTCCATTTTACATGTCCTTGTAGCATCTGCTCCAAACATCCCAAGCCACCTAACTTTGATTCATTTAGCAGCTAATTGTAATTATATAAGTAATGATAAGTACTTAATTTAAGTTATGGGATCTGGTATTACCAGATTACCTTTAGTGCAATTGTATACAAACTCACTTCTATTGTTGTACAACCATGTACACCTGTAACATTGCACTATAAAGCTAATAATTGAATTAATTGAAAAAAACCTGAACTACTTGTAGAATCTGTATGTATGTGTGTATATAAGTAAGTAAGTAGGTAAATAAGTAATGTAATGTAATGTACTTTCGCGGCTGTTGGTACATGTCACCAACAGACCTTTGGTGTGTTTACACCATAAAGCAATAATAATAATAATAATCTTTTTTACCTTTCTTGTATATAGGGACGCTTGTTACACAAACTGTATTTACCAACATATTACGCACAGAAGTATCTTCTAAACTGTTTTATAGTTTGACTATCGTGTTTTTCCCACAAATTCTCTTGACAAAGCCTCAAAGCTACAGTACTCTTCATTTTCGTTCGCGTACGTAAGGGATACGCCCCCTTTCAACTCGAAGCGATAGGCTATTCCTGGTAGTGCACGAGGCCTGCACCGTTGTTTTTCAGTACAAAGTCTGAGGAAAGTCGCCACACCCGTATTTCAGTCCGCCTTAGCAACAATTCTATCAGCCTGCAAGCAGCAGTCTCCTTGTTGCTTGCAGGCTGATACCTCTCGACAAACGCCCAGGTGTGAGACCAATAGGTATTGGTGACGTGCCCCGTAGAATTGTTGCTAAGGCGATCCTTTATGTTATAGGTGATGATATTGCACTGGCTGCTGGCCCATAGAGGACTTACACGCGTGAAGCAACGGTTGCTAGGCAGACATGTTTCGGGACAACTTTCTATGGTGCATATTGGGTCAAAATGAAGGTAACGAGATTTATTCACTAAGCGCTGAATATAGTGGTACTGGGAAGCGGGGCTGGTTTCGAAATAGAAGATCTTATCATTGGCTTCGTGAAATAGGTGGCTAATTAAATTTCGATACATTACTCACCGATTCTAACTTCATAGCCTTTTTTAACGAGCTGGGTGGTATTTACAACACAACTCAACACTGATTCGCTTCATTACAGCCTGTACCAAATCCTGAGAAAGCGCCTTTCAGCCACAACACTGTCCCGAAACATGGCCGACAGCTACGGTTGCTTAGCAATTACGATGATTTACGTCACGCTGCAAGTCCTCTATTACAGACCTGTGCGGGACAATCAGCTGGCTCTGAGGCTGCTGTACATGCTATGAAGAATATGTTTGATGACAGTGATTGTGAAGCTGCACTCTTAGTGGATGCTACTAATGCATTCAATTGTGTGAATCGCCAAGCTGCCCTACATAATATATCCATCCTTTGTCCTGCATTTTCTACAGGGCCGCCCACAGGGGGGGGGGGGGGGGGGGCAACTGGGGCATTTTGCCCCGGGCCTCAGCCTGAAAGGGGCCCCAGGAGGCCCCACGAAGGGCCCCCTGAATACCTGTTTAAAAGATCGATATACTCTAATAGAGCAGTCAGATCTAAATACTCTAATAGAGCAGTCACAGTATTCTTCAGAGGAACAGTGTAGCAAGCTTATAGATAAAGAGATATGGTTGGTGATGGGTAGTTATTGTCATTGCCAGCAGGTTGTGACCTTTTTTTTTTTTTTGGTCTTCACCTTACAACTTGGGTCAAGGGCCCCACTTTAACTCTTTGCCCTTGGCCCCTTAATTTCTCTGGGCGGCCCTGAATTTTTCTACTATCCTGAACAACACTTATGCTCAGCCAGTCCGATTGTTTGTAGTTGGAGAGGGTGAAATCCCATCTTGTGAAGGAACAACTCAAGGAGATCCTCTCGCAATGGCAATGTATGCCCTGGCTGTGGTTCCCTTAATTAAAAGACTGCGTGTGGCAGTCCCCAGTGTTGGGCAGGTATGGTTTGCAGATGATGCCACTGCAGTGGGGAAACTGAAACTTTTGCATAAATGGTGGCAGATACTATCCTCTTTGGGACCTAATTTTGGGTATTTTTCTAATGCATCTAAGACAGTGTTGATTGTAAAGCCTCATTTGTTAACTATTGCAAAATCTATTTTTGCTAACACTGGTATGCAGATTACTGATCAGGGCCAGCGCCATCTTGGGGCTGCATTGGGCTCTCTAGAATTTGCAGAGGGGTTTGTGGCCAAGAAGGTTTGTTCTTGGTCTAGTGAAGTGCTTGCTTTGGCTGAGATTGCTACAAATCGTCCTCATGCGGCTTTTTGTGCTTTCACTCATGGGATGATAGGCCGGTGGGTATACATCATGAAGACCATCCCCAATGTCGGGCCCCTGTTTCAGCCTCTAGAGGATGCCATCCGTTTGAAGCTGATCCCTGCCCTCACTGGCCATGGTGCTTGTTCTGCCTTAGAGCGTGATGTGCTCTCTCTACTCTGCCGCCTAGGTGGCTTGGGTATTGTCAATCCTGTAGACATTGCTGATTCTCAGTTTACTGCATCTATCAAAATCACACACTCTCTGAGATCTTTGATTGTTGCTCAGAATCTACTAGCCCCTCTACTCGACGTTAGTTCTATCAAGGCTCAGATTCATCAGGATCGTCGCTCTACTTTGAGGGGGAGGGCTTCTACGATCAAATCTAATCTTTCGTCACAATCCCAAAGAGTTTTAGACCTGAACAGGGAACCGGGTGCATCTGCCTGGCTGACAGCATTGCCTTTAGCAGAGCAGGGATTCCATATGATGAAGCAAGAATTTTGGGATGCCTTGCATCTTAGATATGGCTGGAAGCTCCTGAACATACCCAGTCACTGTGTTTGTGGGGTCCCAATTTTCTGCAGATCATGCTATGATTTGCAGACATGGAGGCCTCACATTTGTTCGCCACAATGCTTTGCGAAACATCACTGCAGAGTGGCTTTCCAAGACATGTCATGGTGTGGCCCTTGAGCCACCTTTACAGCCACTTACTGGGGAGATCATTGCACCTAAGACTGCCAACCATCAGGATGAGGCTAGGGCAGACATACATGCTAGGGGATTCTGGGGGCAGCGGCAAAGTGCCTTTTTTGACGTAAGGGTGTTTCATCCTAATGCACCGAGCTACTGCAACACCAGTGTCCCCTCTTTGTATCGACGTCACGAGGCACAGAAGAAACGTGAGTATGGTGACCGTGTCAGAGAGGTTGAGCAGGCCTCCTTCACTCCCCTTGTGTTTGCGACCACTGGAGGTATGGGAAGGGAGGCAATAGTTTTCTACCGTCGTTTGGCTGACCATCTATCTCGCCGCGGCTCTACTAGTTACAGTCAGACTCTGGCTTTTATCCGATGCACATTGTCTTTTTCTCTACTTCAGTCAGCTACAATGTGCATACGTGGAAGTAGGTCCATCTCGCATCGTTCCTCTGATGCCTCTCCTGAGATGGGCCGCATTGATGAGCACAGGGACTTTTAAACTTTTAGCAATCTGGTCCTTTTTATTCAGTTGTCCAGCACGTGCTTTCTTTGTGCTGGGGGTGGTAGGAAAGGGCAGTCCATCCAGCCCGGGAAAAAAAAAAGAAACCACCTCAGAGCAAAGTTCACCTGTGCAGAAGTTTAATACAGACTTCATTTCGCTTTTACTCCTTACGTAAAAGCTGCTTTTACCACTATACGATTGTGCTCACGTGGGTGCGTACGGACAAACATAGATAGGTAGATATGTAGATAGATAGGTACACACACACGTTCTTTACGAAAACAATTTCAGTAAACCGGGCGCGCGCCCACGTGCCTGGTTTAAAAACTTTGTAGCTTGAAGGGAACAATTTTTAATTTTTTCAATAGTAAGAGACGGAAGTAATACTATCACCAAGGGTTGGCTCACCATTTATTAACAACATCCATGGTAGTCTCGCGGCGCCCGACACTAAAAAGAGGGTCTGGTGAAACTCTGTGCAAAAAAATGTGAGCTCTGGAATGTTTATTGGATGACGTTTTACGTGTTACCATAGATACTAGACTTATAATAGGGATTGGCAACGCACTACAAAATTATTATTTTCGTAAATTAATGCGCGTTTCGCTGTTTCGCTGGTGAAGTAAAAGATGGTGGAGCCTTTGAGTGACAGGCAGTCAGGCATTCGAGCAGACGTGCAGTGCACGTATTCTTCGTGCGTTAAAGCTGAAGCTATGGCTATATGAAGTACATTGGATGGGTAAGTTTTTTATTTGTGTTTTAGCGCCGAGGGTCCGCAACCAAGCGTAAATCTCATACGCTACGGTAAAAATCTAAGTATAAATCTTTGTAAATTTCAAATCTTCGAAAGAAAATTATCCGAAATCTTCCGTAAATTTACGTAAACGCATTGCACGTGATTAATCCGTCACAATCGCAGCCGCTTTCGAAGGTGTTACCGCGTGCTAGCTGCAGCTGCAAGTGTAAGATTGATAGAAGGTTTGTGCCTCATGTTTTAGTCGTTTTTGTAATTACACTCTCACTTCGTGCAGTTGTCTATGAAATGGAGAAGAAAGATTTATCTCAAGATTTATGCTCGACGAAACAAGTAGCAGCATCTTTATTTATTTATTTATTTAATGCTTTATGGTGAAAAGTGACACCAAAGGTCTGATGGTAACTTGCACCATCAGCCTGCCTAAGTACAAAATTATCTACAATTATACAATGTTATGTTGATTAATTATAAATGTTTGAAGTTTGTGACTGGAGGTCTGGATTGATGACAGGTTCTGCAAGGACAAAGGAAGTGAAAGGTACAGTTGTTGCTCTCGTCAAAATTCATTAGAAAGTGATTCCATAAGAATGATTCATCAAGCGAGACATCAAGTAAATGCATGAATTCAACAAGCCTGCTCTATCTTCTGGGGGTAAAGTTGTGGACAATCCGAGGGACAATTCGATAGAAGCAGCGAGGGATGGAGTAAATTGCAACATATCAGACAATTCAATGTATTTTAATGTCATTCAGCTACAGTATGAAAATGTACTGTTTGTTCAATTAGAATTTTAAAAATAAAACTGATTCTACAAAAACCTGTTAATTTTAGCAACTTTTATATGCTCACCTGTATAGCACATATATTCATATAGGGGGTGGGAGGGTGCGGAGGGGAGGGGTGGTGAGCCGCCCACGCACAAAAAGTGGTTGACAGTGAAAAACAGTCTATAAGTATCATACAACTGTTTAAATATATACGTTCTTTGATATTGTATATGCATTAGTTTGCCAATGATAGTTATAAACGGCAAACAGAATGTAATGAAATGCCCGCCCACGCCCAATTTGCGCCTTCGTTAAAATGGCCTTGCTCAAAGACGATTAAATGTCTGACATAGTTTTCTGTATAAATACTGTGGTTTGTTTATCTATCATGCTGTAATATTGTGCTGCTGTGTTATGCTATAATAATATTAATGCTTATATTATTTAATGATGTTTGTTTCTATTACTTTAGTGCACGGTGGGAGGTGGAAGCATCCATGATGACGATTGGGCAATGTGCAATTAAGGTGAGTGTATGCTCTATAAAAAGAAGCCCACGTAGCTGTGCAGGACTCATCTTCTGTACAGATCAGCTTCTGTATAGTCTTTCATTATTTTATTTTTCCCGAGGGATAGCCAACGCCCACGCAAAACACCGAAATGGTGTACCAGAGGGGTTGCCAACGCCCACGCAAAGCACCCAAATGGTGTTTACGAGACTCCCAATCTTTATGTATTTTTAAAAGCATTTAGTGAGATTGCTAACTAGCAACTACCTGTACAGTTGTTGATCTACATCTTGTTCTAGTTATTCATGATCGATCATTGTCTACTTTGTTAAACTCACTTTCTCCATTATTTTAACATGATTTTGGATTTAGGATTTGGTTTCTAATATATTTGTGTATTTCTGATTGGATATCTCACATAGCATACAAGAGTCCCAAGGCATTGGCTACCCCTCGCTTTTTACCAAAAGCCAGCTCATCTCTAGTTGACAAAGATAGTCTGACTATCTAATTATGATATTACAATCTAAATTAAATTCTTGATCACAGATACACATTTCCCTTGTTGCTATATGTGGCGCACCACAAAATTAACCAATGTAAACAACCATTACCATACCTTGTAGTGTTTTATTTTTATGTGAATATGTAGTGAAGTGTGTGTGTAGTGTGTGTGTGTGTGTGTGTAGTGTGTGTGTGTAGTGTGTGTGTGTGTAGTGTGTGTGTGTGGTGTGTAGTGTGTGTGTGTGTGTGCAGTGTGTGCGTGATAAAGATTTTTTTAAATTCACCAATTTAAATGTGACTGTTTTTTTCCACAGGTTTATATGTTGGAGAACTGCAAACAGCTAACTTGAAATTTTTATAAGGACCATTTTAAAAAAATATTTATTTGATTACATGTACAAAATACAAAGATGTATCACGTGATCAAAAAAGTTATTAGCATGATGTACAAGGACTATTGACCATATGAATTAAACATTCAAGAACGAATGCTTCTCCATTGCAACTCGCCCACGCAATATAGCGCTCGCGTCACTAATAATCAGTGCTCAGCCGGGGTATGCGACTATTGGATTGAGATGGTGATTTTTATAAAATTATTTGTACCGTGTAAAACGTTCGTCACGAACGGTATAGCTAACTGAAGTATTCAAGAAAGAATAGATCTAGCCTGGTATAACCGGGATTCGTTAAAAAGTTCGCGCCTGGATTGTTGGAGTGAGCCAATATTTTCATTGCCAATGGTTCTATGTGTAATGTTAAACCCCCTACTTTGTACCATGAAAAAGGCCGTATTAAGCTGTTACATTTTACGTGAAAGTAGATGTCATGCTGGCCATTCCTGCTAGAACCGGGGAAAGGTTTTAAAGTTATCTGACGCTCCATAACAGAACCTTGAAAACCTGCTTCCAGTGTAGACGCGTGTATCTTGTCAATAATTTTTTTTATTAAAAGTCGCTTAATTGTTGGATATGATGAAAGTGACCCCACGAGTAACACTGAGACACCAGGCTCAGCCGAGCTTGCAGCAACTTCCACGCTGATGTAGCGTTGTATTTAACGGATCGCAAAAATTCCCGAACTATTTCTGAGAGAGATCCAACAGTAGACGAAGATTTAAAGAGCGAGGTGATGAAGGGACAGAATTGAATTTCGAGGTTCACAAGAACGAGCCGCACAAGGAGCATCTGTGACCTCGTCTCAGACACAATCCCAAGTTCCCAACTACCATGACCTGCCCTTAGACCAGTCAAACTTAACTGAGGTATTATTTGAAATGATAACTAAACTCTTGGTTAACTCTAATAGAACTAACCCTTGAGCGAAGCATTAACACAGAGCTCCATATAGAGGCAATAATTATATGATAAGGATGTTACTTCCTTACCTACTTCACCTCATACTACGTAATTGTAGTTGATGACACAGGTGATACCAAATTTTCCAAGGAATTTTCTGAATTGTGGTTAGCTATAAGGGATTCCATTGTACAATACAAACAAGCAAATAATTTCGAATGAACAGTGGCTTTGGGGTACACGTCTAAGTACTGTTCAGTTTCTTCTAAAGAAGCAGTTTCCAGATTTGAAAGGGCGCACTTTTGCATTGCGCGACTAAATGTTTTAATACCTGGAAGTATGCAAATTTTGCATGTAGCTAAATGGAAAACACTGGATAGCAGTATAATGGATCCAGGTTCTGATGTAACTATATATGATTCATTGCACTTTACATTGCACCAAAGCACAAAATCACTTCTAGTACAATTGATAAAAGCACCAAAGAAACACATATTGTATTTCGGAGGTTCCGGATACAAGGTACAGTGTTAACTAGTGGTATTGCCCTCAATTCCTGTTACTCACAGCACTTCAAAGCTAAATCTATAAATAGAATCTCCCACTTCCAGTGGCGCTCTTTTCTGTCGCTCACATTAGCACGTGTTGTTATTTTTCGTCTTCTTGCCGATTGACTTCTGATGGATGATTCATCCCTTCGAGCCTTGTTCCAGAAGATTTCCTCTGATGATACGCTTCGCAGGTCTCTCCTAGAGGCGTTACAACCGACCCTTGAAGAGACAACCGAGGATCCTGGTCGGACCATAGAAGCTGGAGGTGACACCTCTGCTAGCAACGTGCCCCAGCCAGATGGCAGGGACAGACCTGAAGATATCTCGCTGGTAGCCGATGTGCACCAGACGGGAAGAGATGCCTCGCTGGTAGCCGATGCGCGCCAGTTGAGAGGGATTGGCGAGCAGGGCGCCGATGAGCCCCTGTCAACGTCCAATCCTCCTGGGAGCCGGAGTGACAATTCTGGGAGTAGTAGCTCCCACCCTCCAACATTCAATCCCGTCCTCTTCGACCCCAGCTCAGTCACCTCAGAGAGTGAGTACACATTTGATGCACATCAAATAATTACGGATTATTTGGAGAAACATTTTAGGGTGTCTCTCACAAAGGAGGTACGAAACCCCATGCATAAAACACACCCGGTCCCACATACACCTGTAATGAAGGTGCCTAAAGTAGACCGTTTTATGCTCGATCATCTTAAACAAAATTATCCGAAGTCACGTGATGCAGAGCTGGGCACGATACAATCGGCACTGTTGTCTGCCACAGGCCCGCCCACGTGTCTATGGGCTGATATCATTGACAGTGAGTTACACACCAATGAAGAAGGGGTTGTGAATGTGCATGATGTTCTGGATATCGTGCAGCGAACTTTGGTATTATTGGGTAACGCCAATGAGCTGATATCCCAATCGAGACGCAGCAACATTCTGCGTTGTGTTGACGGCTCGCTAGAAAAGTATGCTTCTGAACCACGACCGAATAGTGGAGGGTTCCTATTCGGTGAAGGCTTCTGTGCACAGTTAAAAGGCAAGGTAGAGTCCGACACGACCCTTGCTCAGGTAGCCTCGCTGTCGAAGCGCTACCACCCGTATGGCGAGAGACCTCGTGACTCCCGTCGTTCTACCCTAGGACGCAGTAAGCAGTTTTTTCGAAAGAGCCCTGCCGGAGGAGTTGGGCACCGGCAGGGCCAATCGTCCAAATTCCAGCACAGGAGAGGATCGGGCACCTATCACCGCTCCCAAGCCCCGCCCATATTCAACAATTCGGCCAAGTCGGGAAAACCCTAGTCAGTCTGTTCACACCTCACCCTTCCTTGTTAGACCTACGGTTAGACTTCAGCCTTGTCACAAAACATGCGACAAAGCCAGTGGGAAGCAGAACTTCTCTATTCATGGCAAACTGGGCCAAGTTGACACAAGATCAATGGATCCTCTCCACCATCCAGGGTTATCACCTCCCTCTGGTCAGCTGGCCCCACCGTTGGCTATCAAGCAGCAGACTGGACGACAGCAAACCCTCAGCCTTACAAACAGAGGTCCAGAAATTAATAGAAAAAGGGGCCGCAGTGCGAGTGCAGCCATCTCAGGTACATGTCTCCAGTCCCATGTTCATAGTCCCGAAAAGCGGCGGAGGCTGGAGGCCAATCATAGACTTGCGGTTCTTGAACACGTACCTGGAACCTCCGCATTTCAAGATGGAGGGGCTGTACATGCTACCTGTCATCCTGAAACAGGATTGGTTTATGGCAAAGATCGACCTCAAAGATGCCTACCTAACCATTCCAGTGGCAGCAGTACACCACCCCCTGCTATCCTTCCAGGTACTAGCTGGAGAGTGGATACCATTTCAGTGGATACCATTTCAGTGCCTACCATTCGGGCTTTGCACCGCTCCCTTTGTATTTTCGAAGGTAACAAAGCCCCTTGTTCAGTTCTTACGTCAGCTGGGAATCTATCTAATCATTTATTTAGACGATCTACTAATAGCATCCCCAGGAAAGCCACAGCTATTAGAAGACCTCTCAACAGTGTTTTGGCTGTTCACAGCTCTGGGGTTCCTGATCAACCTGCCCAAGAGTATAACCGAGCCAACCCAGAGTATCGAGTTCCTTGGTTTTGTAATAGATTCAGCTCAGATGACAGTGACTCTTCCTCCCCACAAGGTGGAATCAATCCAAAAGGAGGCATCCCAGATTCTGACATTGGAGACTGTACAGATCAAGACATTGGCACACCTGATTGGAACTCTGGTAGCCACGAAGCCAGCAATACCACTAGCCCCGCTCCACTTCCGCAGTCTCCAGGATCTAAAGGTCCAGACTCTGCGGTGCCACAAGGCTTCCTACCACACCACTGTCCACTTGTCATAGGAAGCACAGAGAGATCTCCAGTGGTGGGCAACTCAGTTGCCCACTCATTGCTCCAACAGTATTGTGAAGACAGAAGCCTCTGTAGTGATAGAATCAGATGCATCCAAATCAGGTTGGGGAGCCATATGCCAGGGAGTGAGCACCAGGGGCAAGTGGACTGCAGGGGAAGCAGCATCACATATCAATTATCTAGAGCTAACAGCAGCATTCCTGGCACTACAGTCTTTCACCAAAGATCTGAACAATGTGGGTGTGCTGATACGGATGGACAATCGGACAGCAATAGCTCAGCAATAGCTCAGATAAACAAGATGGGAGGTCCAACTCTGTCCCCACTATGTTGCCTGGCCTTAGAGATCTGGGAATGGTGCCAGGCCCGCAACATCACTCCACATGCAGAGTACTTACCTGGGGTGGACAATGTCAGTGCAGACTGGGAATCTCGCCACCACATGGACAGCAGCGATTGGCAACTTTTGCCATCTGTTTTTCAGTCACTGAACAGTCAGTTGGGTTCATTCAGTGTAGACCTATTTTCCAGCAGGACCAACGCTCAGTTACCACGGTATTACAGCTGGAAGTCGGACCCAGCAGCCATAGCAGTGGATGCCTTCTCAGTGCCATGGGCTCCAGAACAGCCATATCTTTTCCCACCATTCAATTTGATTGGGAGAGCTCGAGGATGGATTGTATGAGGAGGTGAAGGATACAAGGTACAGTGGGTTCCCACCCAAATACATGTATTTATCATGTTACCCTCCCCTCTAGTCATGAGGAAGAAGAGGCAAATTACCAGTAAAGGAAAACACGATTAGCTGTCAACAACATTGTTAATGTGATTTATGTAGGTAGTACTGATAACTAGCCATATAACATTTAGGTTCTGATCATGTGATTATATACATGTGTATGCTCATGTGTGGTATATGACATTTAGTTATCATAAATACAGCAGCAAGCTGAGTCTTGCTACCTGTGTAAATATGTATATAGTCAACAGTGCTACTTGTTCACTACATCAAAGAGCGCCACTGGAAGTGGGAGATTCTATTTATAGATTTAGCTTTGAAGTGCTGTGAGTAACAGGAATTGAGGGCAATACCACTAGTTAGCACTGTACCTTGTATCCTTCACCTCCTCATACAATCCATCCTCCCCTTACGGACCTTGTCCTCAGGGAATCTGTGAATTACAGTAAGATTTGCTAATACTAACAAGCAGGCTGGAGAAATGACTAGTGTGTTTGCTGCTGCATACTGTATAGCACTTGCTCATGGTGAAAACCCCAGCACTTTTGTGTATGAGCAAAAGGTTATGAGAAATCACTTACTAAGATGTTTGGAAGATGGTGTTGTCCAGCTGTTTCCTGTGATAAGACAGAGGAGAATTGGAGTTCCTAATACAATCACGATAAATGTATTTTGCAGCTAAGAAAGGAAAGAAGTGACATTGTAGTAACTATCAAAAGAGTTTGTAGCTTATTGTTTTTATTGATGTACTTTTCAAACTTTATTAATTTAATTGCAATTAAATATAAAACAATTAATAGAACATGTAGTATAAATTTTCACAGTACAAGGGGTAGTCATTACCCACAGTCTTGTAGAACCATTTGCAACTGGGATAAAGATTTTTGATCGGTGAAATTGATCACTTGATTTCATCCGAAAAGGTTGCTTGATGATTTAGCAAAGTCTTATAAATTCTCGTGTACATATTGGCTGGCTAAGGTGCTTGATTGTCCAATTTTAGGACCTCTTGATCGCTTAATTTAGTGTAAATTCACCTTTTGATTGCTTGATTTAATTTTAATTGCAGCAAGAATCCCAGTCACAAATGTTCTACAAGATTATTTCTTACATATGAAATTATGTGATATAAACATGCAGCTTATAAGCCTGCATGTCAACAAAACTCTTGAAAATCTTGATAAATCTGCAGAGTAAGTCTTTATAGATCTGAGTAAATCTTGACAAATCTGTAAAAATCAGTAAATCTGAAAATCTTTATAAATCTCTGTAAATCTTTATAAATCCCTGTAAATCTCAAGATTTAAAATCTTGTACGCGAATTTTACCCCGTTGCTGACCCCTCGTCTAGCGTGCTGTCATTTTGTTGTTTACTGTGGAGTTCAATGCTATTTACCGTTGTGTAGTTTTCTTGAAGTGACACAACATTCCTAAATGGTGTTAACATTTCCCACCCTTTTATTTTGACCTTGGAAGTGTTAAAATGGATCAAATTTTCTAACAATAGGGGCATTGTTTGAGGGAGAATGCTTATTTACAGGGCATTTCAGAGCGATATATGAACAAGTTTGTGTAGTTTTACTGAGCTTCGTGAACTATTTTCTGAAGAGTTTCCAAGGTTCAGTACAAATGTTAACTTTGGAGAATGTCACTCCATATCTAGTTTATGAATCCTTCCTGTTACTTTCATGTAGGCAGAGTTTAAAATGAGCAACAGAAAATTTCACATGTATAGTCTTGGCATCAGAACTTTGATGAAAGGAGAGAAATTACAAGAAATTCAAGGTTGGAAGACCACCTAAGAACCAGAGGGAAGAATATTACAGATAATGATCTAGTGTGTGCTCTTTAGCAATGGTCTCAAACTGGGTTTTTGGAATTACATTGATGCTATTGCTGAAAGCTTTGCTTTAATGTGTGTGTGCCTGCCTGCTATACTATTACCAAAAGCTTTGCTTTAGTGTGTGTGTGTGTGTGTGTGTGTGTGTGTGTGTGTGTGTGTGTGTGTGTGTGCGTGCGTGCGTGCGTGTGACTTTGTAGTACAAAAGTGTGTTTTTGTGTTTACCTTTTGTGTGTGTGCTGCATTACCAACACATAGGTGTGGTAATGAGAAAACAATTGGTGAAATGTTTTCGAACTTGTTTCAAATAAATTACCCTCTTCATGAATATAATTATGTACATAATAATATGACTTGACTTAATATGACTTTTACCAACTACCTCAGTAAACAATCTGATGAAATTGCATATTGCACAAAGGTATCTAATCTCCTTTGGTATTAGTCTTACGTGCCAGACATTTTGTTTGGGGACTGCAAGTAAATTACCTGGTCACTGTTCTCCATATTCCATGATCACAGCTGGAGTGTTGACAGGGCTAAATCTACACATTGTATAGTTCACATTCTTATGGTTGAATGTGGATTACAGCCTTTTTTTTGCTGAACTTTGAAAGTACTGTGGGCTTAGGTTCTTGACTTCCCCAATACAGTTGAATCTGGTTCACTATGTATATGTAAATGTATCACTTTTAGTGCAAAAAATATGACGTAATTTATTGTATTTTGGGAAAAATTGTGCAACAGAAACCAGGAGTCTTTCCTGCTGCCCACATAAAATATCTGGCGGGAGAAATTACTCTGGTGTAATGAATTATTTGTGGTGTGTTTATGTAGTAGTCTTAATTTGATTTTTGATTTATTGTAATGCTAGGTAAGCTGTTAGCATCTGAGTGAGCAGTTGCAGAACCAACAGACCTGCTGGCAGACTAGATAGAGTAAGAAGTATAACACAAGACAAGCTGCAACAGGCCCATGCAAGAGTAGAGCAAGAATCAATCTCCTAGTCAGATTTGTAATGTTTACATCATGTAGTTTCATATGACATGTAAATAATAGCCTGGCAAGGTGTTGTTGTTTGCAACTTGAGTTGTATGGCACACGAATCAAAGTTGTATAGGGTGTATGAACTGTGCTATGTTTGATCCTGTGTGACAGTACTGCCTCATGGATATGGGATGTCCCTCATTGTTGAGATCAAGGATCAAGGGCGGATCCAGGGGGGGGCTTATGCCCCCCCCCCCCCCCCCCCCCCTTCATATTTAGGCTTTACTTGATCAATATGCTGAGTATTATAATGAAATTTTGTCTTAGCATAATTATATGATCACTAATAATACAAATACTCATAAAACCACCTTATAAACATCTTTCCAAGGTATTATCAGTGGATTTATGCTAAAGTTTATGCAACAAGGACCCGGATCAGCATTGGAGGTGTATAAGAAGGAGATACTCTAATAGAGCAGTCAGCTAACTACTCTAATAGAACATTCACTGGAAACATGTAGTTGGTTCTGTTATGGAATTTTTCCAAACCTGCCTGCACCTATACATACAATGAAGTGCATTGGTCTGTTTAAAGGGCTTCATTCATCTACTTGTGTAGTTAATATGTATGGCAATACTTAATTCAGGCACACAATTTCCATTGAAAATGCTCTCAGATTCAATCTTGTATTGTTCAAATTTCAAAATTTTCCACTTTCAACATTCTTATTCTAACATGCACCTATTCAGTGTCATGCAATTATGAGAGAGGTGCATCATGTACTTGGTTGTCTGTACCTACACAAACTTTTCCATTAGCAAAATGCTTCAGAGAGCCATACCTATAATCTAAAGGCAGTATATAAAATATCTACAGGTATGAATTTTATGTGGAAATGTCTCAAATTGCAGTATTTTAGCATCTATTTTTCAAAATTTTCTTGGGGGGCATGCCCCCAGACCCCCCTGGAAGTGTGCTTCATACATCTCTACCCAAGAGATTAGTACCTTGAGTTAGCCCCCCCTTTATAAATCCTAGATCTGCCCCTGAGGATGATGCTTCACTGACTTCAAATTCAGTTTATGGTCTGGTGTACATAATAGGTCTTACTCCTACTAGAGTTCAAGAGCTGTAAAAGGAGGGGCACACCCAGTCCGCTACAGTATCTCATTTGAACTTGAGTGGTCTAAACTGATGGAGTGTAATCATCAATGCTGACTTCAAAGGTTCAGATACACTCTAATAAAGCAGTCGATAACTCTAATAGAACAGTCAGTGCTTGAAGTGTGAATAATTTGTGGTTCTGTACAGGTAAGCCAGAGAGATGTGAGGATGTCCTATAGTTAAATTCATGCTTTAGCAGATTAGCTACAACTTCTCGGCATACAGTTTTGTCCAGATACAATGTGGGTGAGGGAAAATTGTTCTGCCATTAGAAAGATGGCAAGAGAAAGTTGTTAATCTCAGCTGCTTAACTCTCATCTCTTAGTCTAGTCTTCTCACTGTCGCAATGCGAGAGATAAAGACAAAGGCACCTTCACTGCACTGCATAAAGACATAAGGCAATGCAGTGAAGGTGCCTTGCGTCTAGTGTTTTTATGTAGCTAACACATACATACTGTAAATTTTTGTTCACAACTAGTAATTGTAGCATACGTACACTTAAACAAACAAAAAAAAAATTGTAGCATACGTACACTTATTGATTGTAACATGCACTGCACTATTGTTGATTTTACATCCTAGGCACACCAGCTGTGCTGTCTGCCTAGTAATTAATAATAAAGAATAAAGGAAGGTTTCACTTCCGTACTGAAATTCTATCACGCATGCTAGCAAGAATCGGTTATCCCTAACGGAGCTACGTACCTTTAAAGACTAAATCTTCGTGGAAACACATGAAACATTCTCAGTAGCATAGCGGCACTATGATAGCGGTTAGCTGGTAGTAACTTGAAAATTCCTAACAGTATTACGGGAAAGCGAAACGCGGATTATTTCCGTTTACGCCTCCGTTGCCAATCCCTATTATAAGTCTAGTATCTATGGCGTTACGTACGTGCACTGTCAAGGCCGGAGGAGACGGTCCGGTTGGTCAGGCCTGAGCCGGACCAATATTCTGGAGTTGAACCAACTAGCTGACCAGCTCGAAATACATTACTCTCACACAATCTTTGGACGATCACATCTACATGTAGCTACGTACATTTTACAGATGTTATTGAAAATGTATGACACGAATAGTTACCTAGTTTCTCAACCTAACTATAGCACAGAACTACACGTATAGTACCTCCAATTACCTTACAGTACAGCATAGCATTCGTATCGTTTTGTACAGAAATGATTGTGGGTTCTACGTACAGTATCACGTGTGCTGACAGTTGGCATTTATCACGTGTGCTGACAGTTGGCATTTATCACGTGTAAGGCAGGCGCCTTCTTTGATTCTAAACCAGCACACTTATATCACAATTCAATCTTAATAATCATTAGCATTCCTTGGCTTCTTTTACTGGGCGAAGGGCTGGCAGTGACAAACCAGATGACTCATTCCGCGGCAATAAGCTGTACACCCTTACATTACATGGTGGCCATCTGGATGAGATGTTGACACAATGAGTAGAAATCACTCCTCTTCAACTACCCACTTGTCCTGTCGAGATACTGAGCAAATTCTCAGTCTCACCCACATCGCGCCATTTTCGAATACTAATTGGTCTCGTGACTGTCCACCAGTATATTTACGTGATGATCCGTTCACTTCATACAAACCAGTATAGTAGTATACTGTATTTTTGTAGCTGTGTAGCTTTTTATTGTAGCTGTGTGAATTCACTGTATATCCTAGCTAAAGGGGGCCATGCTGCATGGGTTCCCTGTGGAATTTGGGGGAAAGTTGCAAATTGCTAGCTAGTTTTACTTTAAAATTTTGCATCAATTTTAAATTTTGAGACATTTTCAAGCCTTTAAATTGCAAAAATTCTGCAGCTCCTGGGGGTTGCACCCCCAGACCCCCCTTGAACTTCTAATTGCTAGCTATAACTAAATGAACCATGCAGCAAGTTTCATGCTGTGTCCCTGTATGTCAGGTCTACAATTATACATAGTATAGAAAGTCTGAGGAACAACAGATAGGCTTGAACATATTTATATAGCTAGCTAGCAGTGAAATATCACTAAAATTGCATATCTGAGTGTCTAATTTTCAAAAATTTCCTGTGGGGGCATGCCCCCAGACCCTCCTAGAATGCTCGTGCTTTGCACTTCGCAGAATGTCCTCTCTCATTGGCATGTATATAGTAGCAATTTCAACATTATAGTCAATGGCCTGACCAACTCAATTTTCCCTCCTCCGGCCCTGACTGTTTACGTCACAACATCCATTCAACCAGATCCGCTTACAGAATCACCAAACTAATAGTGCTACTTTTATTTATTCAACATTAAAACTAACCCAACAGAATTGTATGGCTGTTTTCTCAATGAGTTTAAGCGGCAGAGTCACCGGATGTAATTAACCGTAAGCCGCTAATCTTTTGAAATGTACGCATTACATAATCAATTTGAAATGGAGCGATCTGATTGGAGCTTCCAACATTCCGGCAGCGCCAAACTTTTTGTACAGTTTCACCAGACCCTCTTTTTAGGGTCGGGCGCTGCGAGACTACATCCATGACAGATTCTAAGCTCTTAAACATGCCATATTGCAGTCTATAAGTAGCGATTTACAACCTACCAATTTTTCAAACATATTTTTGCTACTTAAATTATATACCTTCAATAAACGTTACTTTCACAAGCTGTCGTTCCAGTTAATGGTAGCCAATGCTTCGATGCAATCTACTGGATTAAAAAAAATCCATGTGGTATTTATTGAAATACAGCAAATCAAAGTTTGAGAAATAAAAATCCCCATAGGGAGCCCATACAAATAATTGCGTACGTAATTCTAATTGGAAGAATGTGGCACAGGTGATAGCCGAAGTTTCCGAGTGTTTCCGTGTGAATATGCTGCTGATGAGGACGAAGAAAGTGGTTCTGGGCAAATCGTATATGCTGATTTCGATTTTGCCATGTGTTTTTTGATTGGAGGACGATTGATGTTGGATTACGATGGAAATATGGCCCTTTTAAGGGTAAATCGCCATCTATCACTGTTCAGAATTCAGCATTACAATCACCCTGGGCTTCAAGGCACCCCCTGCATCGATGCAAGTATAGTTTGAAGGTGAGCCGTCTGTTGTCTTGCGCGGAATTGCAAAATAAGGTTCAAGGTTGAGCATAATCTTTTCAAAAGTGGAGACTGGCATGTGACACCAGCCTTACATGGCTTCACACTTACGTATATGTTAAAGCATAGCCGCGAATGCTATATGAAAAATAAAGTACTCGGCGCTTGGCCTCGATGCTAATAAAGCACTCGGCGAAGCACGAGCAAGGCTATGCTTTAAATGATTTGTAGAACTTTCTAGTTGTGTAGCTTCACCATACACTAGGACTCGTAATTAACAAGCGTTGCACGAACTATTAGCAGCCTGAACGCACACAAACTAGTTTAACAAAGTAACTCACGCGTATTTCACCATAGTTTGGCATAGTAGACGTTCATTGCGTCTTTTGGCAGGTTTTGCTCGCAACCCACAATCGATTCTATTGTGAGTCACATTGTGAAGTATTTCCGTGATATCTCCAGGACTTGTCCGTTTACATTAACAAACGTAACAGCAACGTTACCTTCTCCCACCCACCATCGAAGCATTTAGGTATCCATATCGGATAATTCGGTACATGCTAAAATCCCATATCGGTACAGCTCTACTAATAGGTGGGAGAGTCTCACAAGACAGCTGTAACACTTATAAAGGCCAGGTTTCTAACATCGATTGTGGGTAACCAAGCCAGACGTTGCGATGACATTCCCCCCGCAGTACTGCAGCCACCTGAGATATTGAAAGCTAGTACGCTATGGGTTATATCACTAACCTGCATTCGCTGTTCGACTCTCATCATGTAGTGCTCAGCATGCCAGCGTGCCATATAAACTAAGCACGAGACTAATCACCATAATGATTCTCTCGAGCGAAAAAAAGCAGCTAAATAGATGGTTTAAGTAAACAAAACCTAACTAACTAGTCTAATTCTTACTATTCACACTGGCTAAACTCGAATCTGGTGGCATGACAAAACTGGTTACCACAATCGAACATAAAGGTTAGTATTATTTAGAATATATTTGTTTTATTGAGCCATTGTCGAAGTGGACTACAGTTTAATCTGGGCTAAGATGGCACCAGACTAGTATTTTTAGGCCCCTATTTAGTGATTATTAGTTTCTCATCCAGTCTTTCTAATTATTATGATGCGGGCGGGAGGGCATTACCATTAGGCCATTATTATTTATACACTAATGTATTGACCTTGTCCAAATCGTCGTTCTTTCCTCGCACAAATTTACATAGTTTTTAGCTGCAATCATGCTCTATTGACTTAGAAATTTCAGTTGACTGTTGAAAAACAGGATCCACTGCAGTAATTTGCCAAGGAAACGACAATGCTTAGTGCATTGTAGCGTTAATTAAAAAATGGCATCTAGTTTCAATGCAAATTATGATGGTTTGGTATCACGTGTTCTTCTGAGCATGCACAGAGTAAATAATGACTTACCATGCGGGTGGCTTAAGAAGGATGGGGGCGGTGGATGAGAAACTAATAATTACCAAATAGGGGCCAAGTACGTTTATATATATGTAGACTAGAGTTGTGGCCACCCGCGTTGGCTTTTTCGATCGCCATTGGCTGCTTGTAAACATTATACGTATTGGTGACGTTATGGCCCACAATCGACCTTTACATGTCAGGCTATAAAAGAATTCGAGTAATCTGTGAAGTGTCTAGAATGTTCTCATGGTCCTATGAGAATTCGTCGCCATGATGCTCTAGTTGACATTGTTTGTCATGCTTTATCCCAGATTCACTCAGGAGTTTTGAAGGAACAACGTGTTTCTTATGAAGATAATTCTCGCCCAGGTGATGTGTACCACCCTGATTTTCAGCATGGTCGTCCAGCTTATTTTGATGTGTCTGTTCGTAGCATAGGCGGCGGAGAGGGGGGCTAAAGCCCCCCCTCGATCTGCTGAGGGGGGCTTAGCCCCCCTCAGAATGATATCACACCGAAATTATCTTTCTTGGAGTGGGGCTGAAAACCGTGATAAAGATCGAGATACTCTAATAGAGCAGTCACTCTAATAAAGTAATCAGTGTGTAGCGAACTTTGTAAGGATTTTTATGTAGTTTATCAGCTAGAAATGGTAGCTGGTGAGGTGGAAAGCTCTTGTCAGTTGGTTGTGACCTTTTTTTTTTTTTTTTTTGGTCTCACCTTACCAAACTATAGAAATAAGTCTTTGTCAGCTCAGCGGAGCCCCCCCTCATATCAACTACTTCCTCCGCCGCTGGTTCGTAGCACTACAGCCTTCTCACATTTCTTTTTCTTCTTCTTGTGCTGGGGTAGCTGCTGCAGCTGGTGAGTTAGCCAAGGACCAGAGACATCAAGATGCTGTAGAGGAGGCGGGTGTGACTTTGTCCCACTTGTTGTAGAAACTTTTGGTTTTTGGTCACCATTTGCGCTTCAAACCCTTCGTACCATCTCTGAAAGCACCACAGCCAGAAGTGGTGCATCAACCAAACAGGCTCAGAGGCGTAGCTAAGGGGGGGCAAGGGGGGGCATTTGCCCCCCCATCACTAAATGATTTTTTTTTTTAACCTTCGTCACAAATTTACCAGTATTAAACTGACACGCAAATGACTAAATTATGTACACTATACTACGCGGTATCACCAGGGGTTGCTAGTGAATGCGCACACACAACATTCAACTCGCTCGTGGATCCATCATACGAAAATATTAGAGACATACTTCTATATTTAGCCTAGATTACTCGCGTGATAGAACATTTTTGAATCTAAAAAGAGTGACCCGCTTCTCCGCTGCAGGAGTCACAACTCACAAGTGACAAAGGAGACCAATTGACGCTACGAACCTACTGCCTACGAGATGATAAAGTGTTAGCTAAATAAATGTACCAAGTCAAGGCCGGAGGAGACGGTCCGGTTGGTCAGGCCTGAGCCGGACCAATATTCTGGAGTTGAACCAACTAGCTGACCAGCTCGAAATACATTACTCTCACACAATCTTTGGACGATCACATCTACATGTAGCTACGTACATTTTACAGATGTTATTGAAAATGTATGACACGAATAGTTACCTAGTTTCTCAACCTAACTATAGCACAGAACTACACGTATAGTACCTCCAATTACCTTACAGTACAGCATAGCATTCGTATCGTTTTGTACAGAAATGATTGTGGGTTCTACGTACAGTATCACGTGTGCTGACAGTTGGAATTTATCACGTGTGCTGACAGTTGGCATTTATCACGTGTAAGGCAGGCGCCTTCTTTGATTCTAAACCAGCACACTTATATCACAATTCAATCTTAATAATCATTAGCATTCCTTGGCTTCTTTTACTGGGCGAAGGGCTGGCAGTGACAAACCAGATGACTCATTCCGCGGCAATAAGCTGTACACCCTTACATTACATGGTGGCCATCTGGATGAGATGTTGACACAATGAGTAGAAATCACTCCTCTTCAACTACCCACTTGTCCTGTCGAGATACTGAGCAAATTCTCAGTCTCACCCACATCGCGCCATTTTCGAATACTAATTGGTCTCGTGACTGTCCACCAGTATATTTACGTGATGATCCGTTCACTTCATACAAACCAGTATAGTAGTATACTGTATTTTTGTAGCTGTGTAGCTTTTTATTGTAGCTGTGTGAATTCACTGTATATCCTAGCTAAAGGGGGCCATGCTGCATGGGTTCCCTGTGGAATTTGGGGGGAAAGTTGCAAATTGCTAGCTAGTTTTACTTTAAAATTTTGCATCAATTTTAAATTTTGAGACATTTTCAAGCCTTTAAATTGCAAAAATTCTGCAGCTCCTGGGGGTTGCACCCCCAGACCCCCCTTGAACTTCTAATTGCTAGCTATAACTAAATGAACCATGCAGCAAGTTTCATGCTGTGTCCCTGTATGTCAGGTCTACAATTATACATAGTATAGAAAGTCTGAGGAACAACAGATAGGCTTGAACATATTTATATAGCTAGCTAGCAGTGAAATATCACTAAAATTGCATATCTGAGTGTCTAATTTTCAAAATTTTCCTGTGGGGGCATGCCCCCAGACCCTCCTAGAATGCTCGTGCTTTGCACTTCGCAGAATGTCCTCTCTCATTGGCATGTATATAGTAGCAATTTCAACATTATAGTCAATGGCCTGACCAACTCAATTTTCCCTCCTCCGGCCCTGCAAGTTTATTTTATCGAGTCGATCACACTGGATCTTTGTACGTACGGTAGTGCAGTCTGTTTTTACTTTGTCAGTCAGTCAGGTGGATCAGTCAAGCTTACAAGTTCTGCTAGCAAGACAGGTGGGATTTCATGCAATACATGGCATTTGAATTTCGCCGGTGAAGTGAGTGAATACGTCATCCTGTCAGCAGTGTGCTAGGACTGCAGCACAGGCTGTGGCTAACGTAAAGTAACCTGTATTTGCACTAAAGTATTAGCTCTACGGGACTGTGGATGAATTTGTTGGAGTACAGTTGTGGCACGTGCGATGATGCTCGACGAATATAGCTACCTCGATTGGAAGCAGTCAGTACTGAAATAGTTACGTAGCTAGTTATTTAAGCTGTAATAATATAACACCGTATGTTGGCTAGCCCACCATTGGGTCATTAGCCTTTTTTGCAATCATGAATGATTTTGAGTGTTTCGTGGGGGCATTCCTGCCCCTCCATCACCTTCTGGCTAGCTACGCCCCTGAACAGGCTCGTAAACATTTGTTAGCTACAACAACTTTCAGTTTCTTTATGGACGAACAGTGCTCGTATGATTTTACGGTACTGGGCTTTGCAGTGTGAGGACTCTGATTTTCCTTTCCCCAAACCCCTGTTGTAATTAATTGTGTTTGTAGTTTAGTTGTAGAGTAATTTGTATTGTAACTGTATTATTTTTAAAAAATTTAAGCGAAAAAAAAACAACCTATTAGGTGAGGTGTCGTAGTGGTCTTCGCCACCGGCACTTGTGCTATGCTGCACAAAACCGCAGCCAGTGCAATATCTGTATATTGCACTGCGGTCGGTGCATTATAAGTTATAATGCACTCGTTGTGGTCTACAAAACCGCAACCAGTGCGTTATAAGTTATAATGCACTCGCTGCGGTCTGCAGCAGTGCAATATACAAATTATGGCACTGGCGGTGCCTTTGAACTGCCCACGCAGAGTGCATGGTACATTGAACGAATAAAGCACTCTTTGCGGTACAATAAAGCACTCTTTGTGGTCGATGAAGCAGTTGGCCGGCTGAGAGTGTACTTTATGAAATTTAAAGTACACTTTTCCTTTGATCTCGCCCACGCAAAGTTCTATAACTGTTGTTATATTCTGGTGTATTTACTGCTGTTTTGATCCATTTTATAGCAGCTTCAGTGATTGTAAGTTAGATCAGAAACTATTTATAGTTTCTCTTTGTAGTATAGTGATGTCATTGTGTTATATAATAATTATCATCCTTAGTGCTTACAATGTGACAAATAAAGCTGAGCAGTGTCCAAACAAATCTATTTTTAAAGTAATGTTGCTCTTACATTGTGTTATCTGATTGTCATGTTTCCAAAGTATGTGTTAATTGTGACTTGTAATGCCAGTACTTACCATGTTATAAAATATTGCTGATTTTTCTAGTTATAGTTATCCCTGAAAATGCATTAGGTACCTGTGTATACTTAGTGTTACACATTACACACAGTTTTATTTGTGAATCACTTGCTTTATTCGTGTAATATTCTGAGTGGTCAGTCTACAAAGAAGTGGTCACTTTTGAGAGGTTTTACCTAGTTCATATGCTGTTCTTCATAAAATAGATATGTAATTAAAATTTCATGTCGTTATTAGTTTCCTATCTAGATTTATGACACTTTGAATATTGTGTTTGGTGCCATGCAATATAGCTACATAAAAAGCATTGAAAATGCTGTACACAAAATTCATCACACTGTCAACTTCTTTTCCTTATATCTTTTGATAGGAACCACTGATTGAGGTGGGGTTTGCACTAAAATGACCCTAAAAAAAGCACAATATTTTTATACCAATGAATGTATGGAATGTTAATTATTTAATTTAGTTGGAAATCTCTACTATAAGTGCTGACAATGATAGCTATATAGTGTTGCCAACTAAACTACAAATTGTAACCTCGCTACTTACCAACTACTACCATTTGCTCAACTCTCCTTTTATCTACTAACATTATTGCAACATCTTTGTTGGTGTAGCTAATGTAGGTATTTGTACTAGTAATAGCATGGGTAGCAGTGAAATTTGAGATAAATACCATGAGTGTTTCATTGAAATTTCCATTTTCAATGCAACAAGAGGTAATAATCCCAAATTTCACTGCTATACCCATGCTATTCCCAGTTAATACCATACTCGCTGCATATACGCATGCTGTGCATTAGCGTTGCTATGTACGCAATTTGTCACTATGTACTAAACATGTGTCAACACTAATTGGCACTACATTGTTAACATAGATTCTAGCCAATGAAATTGCAATTACAACTTTTTCACGGCTACCAGTGAAATACGGGATAAATTTCACTGCTATACTATTGAGACTTTTGTATGGGCAGGGAAACAGGCATGGTATTAGTTTAAAGAATTAAATTATTTAAGCATTTATCAGAAATTGATTAGAGTGCATTTAGAATATTTCTTCCTCAAAAATTTTCTATGCTGCAGTGGGCATAGCCAATGGTGTAGGTCATCAAATATCATTGCCCAATCATGAATGTCAATTATTATCCACTCAAAAATTTACATACGGTACACCAATTAGGTGAGATTGAGACTTACCTTTGGCATTTCCACACTTTTTGAAACTAAAGCAAGCTAATACGGTACTGCTCAAACGTAACATCGCACCGCTCGATTGCGAGTGATTAAAAAATTCACGAATTAAAGGGCGTGGCACCCATTTCCTTTGCAAGTATTCATCCCATACGAAACAGGATGAATAGTTGTGAAGGAAACGAGTGTCATGCCCTTTAATTAGCAAGTTTTTTTAATCACTCGTAATCAAGTGATTTCAAGCCTTGTAATGTATGTAGAATACTTGAAAACTTTAAAAAACGTACTGTCGGGTGAAAGTTAGTCACTGGTGCTTACTTTAAAGTGTGTAGTTGGGTCAAGCCTTCAGCTGAGACGTAATATAGCTAAATATCCAGATTACAAGCACTCAAAAATTATACATCAAGATTATTCACTGTCAATTCCTCCTCATTTTATTTCAATGACAAGATCCACCAGACTAGATATCACCCACATCGTTTTATTCTACCAAACTCATCCACCTATTCATACCAACAGAGCTTTTTCTCCAGATCAATTAAGGATTGGAACAGCTTACCATCTTCCATCATTGAGAGCAACAATATTGACTCTTTTTCAGCGGAACTGCAAACATTGTATGGAACTCAATAACTGTAATCTTTGTAACTACGTAGCTAAATTCATTTTATGATTGCTTGAGCATATCAGCTGTGCTGTCTGCTCAGTAGCAATAATAATAATAATAATAGTTACTTCACTGGGGTTAGCGATTTTCAGCTCCAGAGCAATTTTGTGATGGCTTAGTCATCAGCTCAAAAGTATAAACCACTTCAAAGTCGGCATAACAATGCCATAATTGAAACCACAACTCCACCTTGGGTATTGTTGCATCATTGTGGCACCTCCACTTTAGTTGTTTACCTTTATTGAGAAGTGTGCAATAGGTGAAGCATATTTGCTCACCACACCACAAAGCATACAAAGATCGCTGAGATCCAATAAGACCTGAAGTTACTCTCATTACATGTATAAACTTGCAGCTAGAAGCAACTGCAGTTTCAAGATAGTCCAGATTGCTAGATGGCTTCCCGATTCAATTGTGCCATTTTTCTCTTTAAAATGTATGGGGAGCCCTGGAGAAGAAATGTACCTTTTTTCAGTTTTAAGCACTGTGCATGCCAAAGTAGCTAATTCCAATCCAACAATCTGAGATCGGCAATCAATACTCTATCTATTGAGCACATAAAAAGCCCAGAATTTAAAAACCAGGCTGGAATGCCTACCACTGGTATCCTGTACCAGTGGCGTGATGATGTCACCACTATAATATAAATGTGCTATAAATGGTTCTTTGGTGACTATTAGGATTTAGCTAACAATACATGATCAGCAAATTTAGACCATTTCATACGAAAGATATTAGGAGTGCAGTATATGTAGAGTTGGAATTAGCCTGGTGCCGCTCGCGAAAGTTAGGGACGGGCGGCACCAGACTAACAACAATTTAAAGCAAATAAGTAATATAACTAGTTACACCCCCTATTTATTTTTTACAGTGTAGGAAATAGTACGTTGTAACATCCTCTACTTATAATGGGTGGGCTGCTTCCCCAGTTGACACCACTCCAGGTCCACAGCTGGTAGACACACATGGCGGCCCAGGGGCCGGCTAAAAAAAGGGGCTAAAAAGCTAGTTGTAAATGACTTTTGACTAGTTGTAAATGATGATTTGGCTAGTTGTAAAAGTCAACCGGACTAAATAGCAAGCTGCACTAGAGAAAAGAATAAAGTTAAAAATTACATACATGTGCTGTGCACGTTTACAGGGATTTGACTAAAACTACCTCAAGATCCAGTTTAGAGATTGCCATGCATTTTCAAAAATTTTCCACTTGTGGTCCACTAAATTGCAATTTATAGTTATGGTCACTTTCACAGTCCACTATTGATATAAAATAATTGACTTAAAATCTAATAAAACAATAATTTGATTTAAAGAATTGGCTTGTACGTCACTGTAAGTTTGTTTCAAGTTGCTATTTCCTAGTTTCAGTTCTCAGTCACTTATCTCAAATTTCAGATTCAATCTTGCCACAATTATGTTTCAACTAGGTAACTATGCTCCCACACTCCCCTGAAATCCCTTCAATCATTCCTTTCACTGACAGTTTGCTACACAACAGCCATGACAATATAGAACGCAAAATACAATATACGTATGTAATTTAAACACAAAGAAACTTTTGTTTATATGTACTACTATCCCCCTCCCCCGGTATCAGGTTAGGGATAGTTGTAAAAATAGTTTTTTAGCCACTGACACATGCACACACAAAAGCAAAGCCTGCTGCAGCAGCCTTATGAAACACAACACACATGCACGCACGTGAGCACACACACACGATACACATATATTGACATACACAGATATGCGCATGCATATGTAGTATGTACCAGTTGATAGAAGCCTGGAGAAAACAACTATTACAAAGAGAGACGATTTCTTGCAAGAGAAATAACACTGATTTCAGCCAGCCATTTTATTAGTGGTGACAGTAAAGGAGCCAACAGCATACACATTATAAGAGACATGTACTTTATAGCTTTCCCATAGTTGTAAAATTTTTGATTGGCTGTAAATATTGTGAGATGAAAAGATGTTAGTGGGTCAAGCAGTACTACAAATAAGCCAAATTCCAAGAACTTGTGTAATTCCATCCATGAGTTATTAAATGTTTTGAGGGTTCAGCTCAATGTGTAGATACTATAATTTTTGTGCATTAATTACTATTCCACTAGGGACCCATTGCCTTAGAGTAGAATCTCGACATTACAATTCTGTTGAATGTAGAAATTATTCCAGATCAGTGCATGATCTGCAGACAATTTGATACCTAGGCAAGGAGCATTTGGTATGTAAGACTAATTAATGTGTACTTTATGACCTCACTATAGTGACCATACCAAGTAGATCTCAAGTTATTATAAGGTGTACTTCATGACCTCATTAATAAAACCACCTCATTACAGTGACCATGTTAAGTAGGTCCCAAACATAGGCCTATAAAGAGTGAATGATATAACCTGCATGGGATCCAGAATTCCTTCTGCACTTAACTAATAACTTAAACAGTATGTCTTAATGTGCATCACAAGGACCTATAACAAACATATTACAGTACAGCAGAATGGTATGACTGCATGCACTATGCATGTACTATTGTATACAAATGATTCATGGTGTGATTGGTGTTAGTAATAACAGCTATACATGCAGTGGTGCATGTGGCTAAGTATTGTACAATTTTTGGACCAGGTTCATTACTCTTATTTCAAGAAGTCATTTTTAGTTATACATCACTACAGGAGTATAGAGTTAGTTATTGACATGAGTCTGGGGAAAAAGTAGCTGCACTATATACAGGTGAATTTCTCAATTGGGGAGTTAACATTGGCCATCATAGAGAGGTGGTCTTTCTATACAGGTTGCACCTAAGACATACTCAACTGCATAATACATGCTTCACACAGAGCTTCAATACTGAACAATTAAGCTTAAACTTGATGATGTTGTATTACCTGTGCGTCATATACCATCACATATGTATTTGCTGTTTTTGTAATAAACTTTTCTTGTTACACCTGTATATGGAAGCTATATTGCCTACCGTACAGTCCATGCAACTTTAAGTCAAATATTAACTCTAGATCTCTATAAAGTAAAATTTTTAGGTGTCTTGGGAGAGTGTGTCCTCATACCAGGGGCGGATCTAGGATTTCAGAAGGGGGGGTGCTAACATAATGGTTGGTTGGCTAAGAAAAGCAACAACTGGTTATTTATTTATTGATTAGCAAAACCCATCAAGGGTATAACGCTAATGTACAAAAAAAAAGGTCATGTAAGTGATTAACTGAACTAGCTATAGCTAGATAAATAATCTTTAAAAAAATCTAGATTACAATTACTTAAATTCTCAATATTCAAGTTATTCCAGTCAGGGATTGTCCTTGGCAGAAATGAATAAAGATATCGGTTCGTTCTGGCATACTGTTGCATAAACTTTTGATCGTGGTTAGCCCTGGTAGTTGTTAAGGGGGATGGCACTGGCAAATACTGGGTAGGAATATATATCAACTTGTTTACAAACTTAAATAGCAGAATTAAACGTGAATGTCTTCTACGATTCTCAAGCGATGGCCATTTCAACGTCATTAGCATGTCAGTATAACATGCTAATGACGTTAATATAACTAGCTGTAGTGTGCTTCGGCACACTCAGCATGTGGAGCATGCTCTATCTAGGGGGTCTGGGGGCATGTCCTCACAGAAAATTTTTGCTAATTTAGTCTATTCAGTATTACAATTTGGCAATATTTAGACTGAAAAATGATGCCACTTTGTTTAAGTGATTCACAATGCTTGTAAAGCATTGTGAGTCACCTAAGTGTAATAATGATGAAATGACACCATTATTCCAGAACAGTTGTAATACTAGCTGTCATATAAGGGCACAGCCAGTAACTAAAAATATATTCTTTATGTAAAAAACAGGAAGGAGAAGGATGCAGCTATACATGATCAATACTTGCCATTAATTTTGTGTTTGAAATACCTTAATTTAGTGGTACATTAAATTTAGCAATTTTAGAGTTTGGTTTTTTGCTAATTGATTACATCAATTCACGAATGAATAAAATTTATATTGTAAATTCATCAATATACAAGATCACTAAATTTAGTGTATTGCTTGGCTTAAGGTATAGCTAGTGTGCTTTACAGTCTCATGGCTCAAACTATAACATCCAAACAGTAACAATGAAGAGAGGGCTGGAGAGGTCAAGTATACACTAACCATGCAGTGTGTAGAGTATGCATGTGTAGAATTTTCCAGCTAGGGGAGTCTGGGGTGATGCTTCCTCTGGAATTTTTTGGAATATAGCTATCACAAGATTGAATCTGGAAGATGGACGAGTTCAGTTGTAAGCAATTTTAGAAAAACAGAACCACACCTTTATAATTAAATGCTATTGGATTATGAGGCAATACATAATAGTGGATTGTCAAAGACATACACAGGATTGGATCTTAAGGTCACTGTAGAGATTTAAAATGCACACAAAAATAACTTCAACTTTGTAGTATATATAGCCACAGACTGTTCTGTTACTATTTCAATCTGACTTTTCAACTATATGGCCCCATCACCATATTAATTTTTTCAACCAGAATAGAAAGTCACTTACATATACAACTAGGTTTTGGCCACAACTAAGCCCTTATAACGTGAAAGCGTAAATGCTGTAGTATCATTTGAGCTTATAAAGTTGAGCTTCAAGGGGTTTGGGAGTGCAAACCTTGTATGACATTAAATTTTATTAGATGCTAGATTCAGATAAATGCAGCATGGAACTTTGGTAATGATAAAGCAAAAACAAACAGTTCTCAGATACTACAGCCTTGTTAACTGTATACACGTTAAGAAATCAACTGTTTTACTTAAGCATGTTAACATCAAATGTAGCAACAACTGAAAATACCCACTATAATATTAAACTATTTGACAGAAGTTGTTCTCAGAAAGTGATTAGTATATGGCAGGATGTTTGGAGCAATGGTAAGATAGCAGTGCACAGGTCAAGAAAACACACTGGCAACTTCTTGAAAAAACATAATGATGGATGTTCTATTAGAGTAGTTGACTGTTCTATTAGAGTATTTCGATTTTTAGCAGCTTTTAGGTTAAGTCTCACACCAAAAGTATAATTTGAACCCCTATTAGTAACTCTAAGTAAAATTAGCCATTCTCCCTTCTCTTTTCATCTTTTCATTGCCATGCATATGTATAAGATGCAATTGCATCTATACTGCAACTTCTAGAAGCTTCCTAGCTTGCACACGGTAAAATTTTGGCCCGGAGGGGGGTGCTTCAGCACCCCAAGCACCCCCTAAATCCGCCCTTGCATACCTCCTGTTTCAGAGATTCTATATGCACAATCAAGTTCCACAATTATAAACATATCAATTCTCCACCTTAAAATAGCTGTAGTAAATAGCTAATTGTAGCCACTGTATTCTATACCATTTGTTCCTTGGATATACTACAGTAACACCTTCTTTAAATCTGCCCCTGAAATTCATAGTAAGGCCACACCAAGTCAAACCTTAGTTTCTGGTCACCCGCCCGCATGGTAAACCTGGAACCCTAGTTTATGAGGACTATTATTAATATTACAGGTGCTTAAGTGCATGTGACCCAGCAAGACACTTATTTTTTACTGTAAAAGATCGAAATACTCTAATAGAGCAGTCAGGGATTCCAATAGAGCAGTCACACTACTCTTAACTCTAATATTAGGTATATATGCCACACTAATAAAATGTTTCTAACTATAGCTAGTTTTGTCCTTGATTATATAGCTGTTCAGATTATAACTGCATGTTACTAATGCTTCTGTAACCAAAGTAATTTCAGTAGCATTAACTACTAGCCCATGCAGATGGGCCATAGCTTTAACTTTATAGTAATTCAAATGTAGTCCTCTAATAATTAGTCTAGTAACTTCAAATTCCTTATCACTGAACACTGCAGGGGTATGGAAAGCCGGCAACATTCGGTGAGCTTAAACTTAAACTTTTCCATAACTAAAATTAGATTGGCAAGTAGAAACCCTTATAGTTTAAACATTCCCAGATGATCACTAAAAAACACTAGTCTGGAGCACTCAATGACTCAAAACTTTGACAGTTGCTTTTCTCAAGGTTACTGAATAGAAGGCTGGAAACACATAGCTAGTGGGCTACGACTTCACATTTGAATGAAGAATTTCTGATGTGAAAATAGAAGTTAAATTTCATTTTGGATCATGATCATTTGAATAACTTAGCTATAAGTCATAGCAATATTTTCCTGACATAGCTAATGAGACATTTATTTCACTTGGAAAGCATAAGTAGCTACATGAGCTAAACATTTCCTATAGTATATTCTAAATAAATAAATAAATATACTTAAATGCTATACATCAGTGTATAGCTAGCCATGATCCATCAACAACTTTCCTAGTGCATTTTTTGCCGAAGCACAACTACTTATGTTGTTGGTTAAGTTTGACTAAAAACAAATCAACATGAATTTGCTAAATTGAGCAAATAATAATACCATACAGTATATAGTCACAGTAGAGTCTATAGTCCTGAAGTCCTGATCATCCGCCCGCCCGCATCCATTTGTAGGCTTGGGAGTGACCAGAAACTAAGGTATGACTTGGAGTGGCCTAAATTAAATTGACATAAACTTGGGAGCAGTGTTTGGAGTAACGCATTACATAAGTAACGCGTTACATAATATTATTACTTTTGTGGTAACTATAAGTAGGGTCCGCAATCCGAAAAATCAACTTCTACAAATCAGTCCCCCTACCATTGTGGGATGTTCATTGTAGTATCCCATTGCTTGATCCACCATGAAACCGGAGGCACGATTGTTGTCTTCACAGAAATATCATTTTCAGTATCTCACAAGATGCAAGATTTATTTTTAAAATTTCGTGCTCCACACAAAGGACCGGATGAAACTTGCTACTTAGCCAAATCGTATCCAGAGTTGTTGTAGTTGAAAACTACGCACAGAAATAAGTAAATGGTTTGCTGGGTGCCCGGAACAGGGTTGCTTTCTTTGAAAAAACAGACAAAAAAATACGAAGTTTCGAATTCAAACTGCCCTACCACCCAGGGCAAGAGAAGCCAACTCTTCCTCATAGTGTTTCGATACGGTTGGGTGCATAGTCTGTCTATGCTGTTAGTTTGGAAAAGATCTGAGACTTCTCACCATCTGGGTGACGAGCGTCAAAATTTTTTGCAGCAACAAAGAATTGTGTTACGAATTCTACCCATTTCCAGCGCTTCTGCAGCCACAACAATCATCAATTATAGACTAAAACTATGGCAAAAGATGTCCCTGAACGTTTGATAATAGCGGTTGTCAATTATTATTTCATCCACAGCTTCCACGCCTCGCTCTAAGCTATGCATCAAGGGAGGCAGCAAAATCGTCCAAATTTGACTTCACCTCTAACGTTCCACAGCAGCTTCAAATCTTCACTAGATCCCCCTACATCACCATTATGCTGCAAAACATCCCAAAACAAACTGAAAAATGCACAAAATCTTTCATTTTTTATTCGAGCTGGGTGGAGCTCCTGGTGAGCTGCTGGTATACTGCATCATATGAAATCACAGAAACACCAACTACTACTACTACCAAACGTTTTGAACCATCATTTATCATCATTCTAAACAAAATTAAGTGACCAGTGTGGCATCAGAAGTACCGGAAAGCACTTTAGTACCATTGAGAGAATCCCTTGAAATGATGCACGAAAATTTTGACGTTCTTCACCCAGATGGTGAGAAGTCTCAGATCCTTTCCAAACTAACAGCATAGACAGACTATGCATCCAACCTTATCACATCACTATGAGGACGAGTTGGCTTTTCTTGTCTTGGCTGGTAGGGCAGTTTGAATTCGAAAATTCGTGTTTCGTTTTCTGCTTTTTGAGAGAAAGCAACCCTGTGCCGGGAACCCAGTGAATCATTTGCTTATTACTGTACGTACTTTTTAACTACATTAACTCTAGATAATATCTAGCTAAGCAGCAAGTTCTATCCTGTTCTTTGTGTGGAGCCAGAAGTTTTAAAAGTAATTTTTGCATCTCACGAAATACTAAAATCGATAGTTCTGTGAAGACAACAACCGTGCCTCCGGTTTCATGGTGGATCTAGCAATGGGATACTACAATGAACATCCCACAATGGTAGGGGGATCGATTTGTGAAAGTTGAGTTTTCGGATTGCGGACCCTACTATAAGTAATATAACGAAATACGCTATAAAAACGGGCCATACAACTCAAGTTACTTTACTTACACATGTAACATGTTACCTAAGTAATATAGTTACTGTAACGAGTCTAATATTACTACTACAAGTAACAAAGTTACTAATCTCGTTAGTTATCCTCTGAGTAACGCCTAGCCACAACGAATCGAAGTAACGAAGTCTAATGAATGAAGCTTATTCGCCAGCTTCTTACTTATAACCAAGATTTGCACATTGTCCTATAATGCAATCATGTCATGTGATAAAGTGGTAGTTTCACACGTGACAGCTTAATGCTGTGGATACAAAGTATAGTTACTTTATTATGGGTAATATGTAACTGTAACTAAATAGTTCAGTTGCAAGTAATATGGAATATGTAACTAATTACTTTTACAAAGTAACTTGCCCAACACTGCTTGGGAGGCAAATCTAAAATGAGGAGTGGAATATGCATTGCATGCACAGTTACAGGCCAAACTTTAATAATATTATATTTGCTGTAAATATTTTTCCTGCATAGACATGCAAAGCTATACGTAGGGTTCAGCTATTAGAGTATCTCGATCTTATTTCCATAAGGCCCCTATTTGGTGATTATTGGTTTCTCATCCACCGCCCGCATCCTTCTTAAGCTACCGCATGGTAAGCCATTATTTACTCTGTGTATGCTCAGAAGAACACGTGATACCAAACTGCTATGACATATTGTTGATGAACGCTACAATGCGCTATATATCGCCAGGAGAACTGTTGTTTTCCTTAGCAAATTGCTGCAGTGCCAGTTGCAATTGTGCTCTATCCGGCGACTTCATCAAAGCAGGGCTTTCAGTTGACTGTCGAAAAACAGTTGGTGATCACGAAAAGTAGAATCAGCTGGTGAAAGAAATGCTTGTAGTAAGAAAGAAAGACAATTTGGACAAGGTCTGTACATCAGTGTGTTAATATTATAAAATAATGGCATAATGGTAATACCCTCCCGCCCGCATCATAATAATTAGAAAGGCTGGATGAGAAACTAATAATCACCGAATAGTGGCCTAAAGTGTGAATAATTAGTCAAGAAATAGTAAAAAATTAATAACACTGCAAGGTTTTTGACATGAAATGCAGTAATAATGTGCAGTATTTTTGGCGTGCGCGTTTTAATTAAAATTCTTGAAAATTGTCCTATTATGACCCATTATGCTGGCATATGTACCGTACGCAAGGAAATTTTGACGTCAAAAAATTTGACGAATCTGTTTAATTCGTCAAATTTAAATTCGTCAAATGTTTATAAGCGCCCTTAAAAGTACAGGTTTTGCCTACAATTTCTTCATTTTCGTCAACATTTTATTCATCAAATCTGCTGAAGTCTGAATTCGTCAATTTTTTTTGACGTCAAAATTTCCTTGCGTACGGTAATGCTTGATGCTTTTGCTAGCCTATTATGCTCGAAATTATGCCGGCATAATTGGCGCAAGCTTAAATTTTGTACTTGTCTCATGCATTGAAGTCAAGCTGGATGATTTAATATAATCATGCACTACAGGGGTGTAGGGAGAAATTTTTGAAGGGAGGTTCCAATAGTAGTAGATCTGAGACGCAGGGGTCTGGGGGCGCAGCCCCCAGCCGCTGACAAGGGGTGGGTTTTGAAATCATCATGTTCTACTTAAAATTTGTACTTCACTTCAATAACATATACACATTACAACTGTATGGTACATTATACAGAACAGTACATTTACTACATGTGTATAATTAAAATACATATAAACGACACTCAGTACATTTTATAATCTCATGTTAGCTAACCAACTAGCCATGTATAGGTGCATGTGATAGTCAATTACTAAAGAGTTCTTGATTCCATAATACGACGATGTTTCTGTAAAAAAATTGATTTTATCTCAGATGTTGATGGTATGTAAGGAGAAGAATTGTGTATAGATAAAAGTGACAAGGAGTTCAATCTGTTTTGAGTCATTGTTGTCTGTAAATATGTCTTAATCCTGCGCAATGCACTAAATGATCTTTCTGCTTCACAAGATGTGACTGGTAATACCATTATGCATATTAACATCTTTCTAATATTTGGAAAAAGCATAGGAGTAGCATGTTTCAGAGCAGACTGAGGTGTATCTGGAAGTTGTTCTTGCTCCTTGAAATGAGCCCACCAGAGGTGAAGCTCTGCTTTAGCAGCAGAATTGTATTCTAAATCACTACTAAAGAACTCAACTATTTCATCATCATTAGGCCCCTATTCGGTGATTATTAGTTTCTCATCCAGCCTTTCTAATTATTATGATGCGGGCGGGAGGGTGTTACCATTATGCCATTATCAGTTGTATAATATTAACACACTGATGTACAGACCTTGTCCAAATTGTCTTTCTTTCTTACTACAAACATTTCCTTCACCAGCTGATTCTACTTTTCGTGATCGCCAACTGTTTTTCGACAGTCAACTGAAAGCCTGCTTTGATGAAGTCGATAGAGCACGATTGCAACTGGCACTACAGCAATTTGCTAAGGAAAACATCAGTTCTCCTGGTGATATATAGTGAATTGTAGCGTTCATCAACAAAAATTATAACAGTTTGGTATCACGTGTTCTTCTGAGCATGCGCAGAGTAAATAATGGCTTACCATGCGGTAGCTTAAGAAGGATGCGGGCGGTGGATGAGAAACTAATAATCACCAAATAGGGGCCTTAGCTGTTTGATGTGAGAAACATGATGGTATGATGCATAAACACTTCATAGCCAAATCTGTATGGCTAGCAAATCTACTTTCAATTTCAGATCTAAGAAGGGAATTGCTAGAGATCTGCGATAATATTCTTCTGCACTGCCAGGGTGGTTTTCTCTAGCAGTTTGTCTGGCACATCTCCTAGGAGCAGATACCAAAACACCATGTTTGCTGGCACACTTTGAGGTATTTAAAAATAAGCAATTAAACTGCTGTTCTACTTCAGATCGAGCATCAGTTAGTACCTGCTTCAAAACACCAATATGCTGTACAGCTTGGACAATATCTAGTGCCCTAGCCTGCAAAGCTCGAGTTAAGCTTTCAGTGTATGACATATACCTTTCAACTACATGCAATGCAATTATAAACTCAAAATCTAAAAGACACTTAGAAAGTGCTATGGCATCAACTAAAGCATCACGTGACCATCCTGACTGGTCATTAGTAATGGAATCAAAACACTACTGGACAATGCTATATGCTATCAAACATATCCATAAAAACATGGAAGGCATCAATTCTTTGCAGCCACCTAGTCTTGCATAATGATCAAGACTCACGGTAGTGAGTCGCGCGGCCAGTAAAGCAGAAACGCGCGCCGCAGACAATAAATGACGCGACCACTACGTGAGGATTTTACAAGAACGAACGTTGTCAAATTCGGCCTTCCTGTAATCCACCCGTCACTTACGCTATCCCTCTGAAACTCTGGAGCTGAACTCATCATGTCACTAGTAACTACCACACAAGCAGTGAAGCAAATCCATGCCGATTGTTTCGTGATCGAGGTTGCCGACATCAAAGGGGAAGTTTCATTTTTTAAAATATATATATTTTTTTAATCGCATGCGGTTAGACGCAACCGCAGGTGTATGCCTTGCGTTCCTTTGTACATTCCGAACATTGATCGCCCTGTTATTGCTTCAGTATTCACTCAATCACCTCAAGATTCACATCATCGATTTCACCATACATGATTACCCTATAGGGATGGGGTAAAACCGGGACGGGGACAGGGACGGGGACGGGGACAGGGATGGGGACGGGGACAGGGACGGGGACGGGGACAGGGACGGGGACGGGGACAGGGACGGGGACGGGGACAATAGGGGTAAAACCGGGACGGGGAAAATAAGGGTAAAACCGGGACGGGGACAGGGACGGGGACGGCCAACAGGAGTAAAACCGGGACGAGGACAGCCGAGGTATAGGGACCACTGTTAGAGTAAACCTCGGAGTAAGCGATTTTCTCTGAAGGGATTGAATCTTGGATTGGATATAAGTTATGTATGGCTAAGCAAAAATATCAAGTAACTTTGAGGTAATTTAATCGTTAAACTGTCACTTAAGGTTTGAGAGATTTTGACGTCCTTATAAGCTAGTGCATGGCTTAGCTAAGAAAAAATCAAGTAGCTTTCTCGAGTAACCTTTGAACTACCGTATAAGGTTAGAGAGATTTTGACATCCTCAGCTAGCTATATAAACCCAGACCTCACACTAAGACACTCTTCAGTGGTTTTACAAATGGATTGTGAAGTGGAAGATCAAATCATTTCGTGCCCAGATTGTAATTATTGTCTTTGTGCATACAAGATCCCCGGGAAGCCTGCACAGTATTAAAAATTACTTTCTAGCGATTTGAATGTAGCTCTGGACTATAACCAAGTTGTAGATCACTTGGAGAATTCTGACACAACGTATAAGGAGTACATCAACACTTTGGATGCTAATTCTCCCATCCAACCTATAAAGGAAGGACAGTGTTCCTTTATGATCTAGGCCTTTAGATAAAGCACAGTGGGAAGTCAAGAAAAAGAAGCTAAGGCAAGTGGAATTATTTAGCTCAAGCCACTGTGCAAGCTGAAAATTAGTTTACTCATATGCTAGGCAAGAGTTCATAATATAGTAGTGGGGGAGAGTGTCTAACTGAAATACTTCCATGGAACACACTGTGTTAAGTTACACCTGAGTCTGATCAAAGAATAAAGACTTGACCTTAGCAGCACCAATTAATGCTAATCAAACGTTCTCTATGACCAGTGGAGGTAGTTTTCTGTTTATATCCACAGGTATTTTCATGCAGGATAATATAGCTATACTTAGTAATATATAAGGTCATAGGCGGATCTGAGGGTGGTGCAAGGGGTGCTGTGCCCCCCCTGGCCCCCCTTGGACCTACGGCACTATATTGATACCAGAAACTGGAATCATGCATTCATACTGTTCAAAAGTATAGAAAACTAATGGACAAATAGAAGACAACAGTTATAAGTACACTTTACAGTTATACTGTATATTGTAAAGAAAGTAAGACAAATAAGTTTGATTTTTGTGCTAAGATCGAGATACTCTAATAGAGCAGTCACTACTCTAATAGAACAGTCACAATTCTAATATCATTATAACAATACTATAGCTGTACCTTATTTTAGATTTAGTACACTTTACCATCAAACAGGTTTTATCTCAAATAGGCTAACTAATCTTTATATGCATTGCAAGCATACACGTTGTTAGCTAAATGTTATCAAAAATGCTCCCAAATTCAAACCTATAGGAGGTCTAATTTTTTAAAATTTTCTCTAACTACAGTCTTACAACTGTATGTCTATCATTCATCCAGCCATACTGAATAAAGTTATGTAACTAAATATAACTTGTGTACTAGAATTCCTCTTAGTGGAATAAACACTGTTGTACACTAAAACTCCTTGCCCCTCCTTGGCCGCCTCATAGATCCGCCTATGTATAAGATTGCCACTAGCTAGCTATACTGATAAGACAAATGATGACATGATAAACACTGAAAATAATTATAGGATTAGCTATTTAAGACACTAAAATCATGATGAAGCTCAGTACCTATAGACATAACAATGTGTGGCATGCAAAACATATCTACAAAAGGTAACTGATTAGCATGTGAACCAGTTGAAATTTTCAACTTTGTGGTCATGTTAGAGGAATATTTTACAAATGACTGTTGTTTTGTTGACTTCATACCATCATAATATTAGGGACGTCCATGCCACAATATCTTGATAGAATAATGATGAGTAACAATGACAATTAAGTTATTGATTTCTTTGAGGCCGGTTGATTCTATGCTGATCAGAATTACCCATGGACTTTTATTGGTAAACAGGCATGACAAAACTTTTGATTTACCTTTGCGTTCATAAAACTGATTTCTTATACTGTTTGCTGTACAGGCAGTAGCAGCAATTCAATCAGCAATGATATATTTTGCCTTTCAAGGTGGCGTGCTGGGAAATTCAGTTCCACAATAAGCCATGACATGGCCTGGGATGGGAAATATGATCCATCAATCCAAGGAGTCAAGCAAAAACAATGAAGTTTAACTTCATCCATCTCAGACTGATAAAGATCCTCTGAGGAGGAAGAAAGATCAAACATTTTATCATTGGCTTCTTTCAAAGAAAGGAAATTGTATGCAGCATTTTTGTAGCAGCTTCGTTGTCCAATTCAATATTGGCCAGGTCTAGGTGTTCATCCATACAAGCTACAATTAGCAGCACTGCTGTAATGATATCTGCATAATCAGTGTTAAAGCACTGGACTGATGTGTGATAAGCAAGAGCTAACTGAACTAATGTGTGGACAGAAATTCCAGC